>NW_014333067.1:0-181625 GCF_000341935.2 Cephus cinctus | reverse complement strand
ATATCATTTAGAGCATTTTCCTCAAGATCTTCGTTATGGTCCACAGAAACCATTTCTTCCATTACAAGTAATTCTATTTCGAAATGCCGACGCTGCACGTAAGCGCAATGATCGAAGTAACGTACTTGACAAAAATTCCTGGGAAAATCGAAAGGATGAAAATAATAAACAAAAACGGCTTAAATATTCAAATGAAGCAACGAGCAAATGTTCTCAAGAACGCGGAGATTATTCATTGAATAAAGAAAATAAACTAAAACGGAAACGAAAAAATTATGCCGACAATGCTGAACAAAATCGGGGGGTGGCTCGAAAAAATTATACTGCTAGTATAGACAAAAGACAAGAAACTGCTCGTAAAAATGATGCTATTAGTGTTGACAGAAATCGCGTCAACGTAACGCTGTTAATGTTGATAAGAATCGGGAGGCAGCTCGTATAAAGTATAATGAACTAAAAGAAAATAAACAAGATCAGAAACGTATTAATTATGATAAAAATTGTGAATATTTACGGGGTTTAAAACGGAAAAATTTGTTACCCGTTAGAAAACACAAAGAACCTTGCCTGCCTGATAATTCGCGCACCCACATAGTATATTGAAAGTTCCATGGCTCGTTAGACAACGATATTTCGAGAAGCCAATTGTTGCGTTGTTATCACCAGGGGGATGATGGTGAGGTCCGCTGGCCAGATAAATTTAGTTTAATTGATTGTTAAGGTGTTATCACCAAGGGCAAGTTACATAGCAACCCCTGATTTCAAGGGTATAAAAAGTCGCGAAATCGGGGTAAAGTCAGTCAGTCTTGCCCCGACTGACCGGCCAGTGACTGGTGAAGTTGCAGGAGTGGTCTAACGACCTCGCTTCAGCCTCCTAGTCTCCCCGCAGTAACCTAGGTTCCGCTGCGAGGGACCCTGGTAGGGACTTTCGGCCGGTCTTAATAGACGCTCGGTTCTTAGCTCGTGCATGACAAGACCTCGAAGCAGTCGTAAAAGACGGAAGGCACACGCTGCTCAACGCCGAGGAGTAGTCACCAAGTCCTACGGATTAAAGGCCTTGGACATAGCACCAGTCGAGTCCGTCTGGAGGACTCGCCATCCGGACCCGCACCCTGCCGGGAAACCCACCTTTGCCCCGGTCTGCGAGGTCGCCGACACGCGGCCATTTTGGCGGTACCACCTTCCGGCCGTTCAGAGGACACCAATCCCAGCGGTCATTAGCCGACTACCTTCGACCCCCAGAAGACCAGACGTGAAGGGTGAACTCCGAAGGCGCTCTGAACGCGTAAAACGGCGGTTAATAGAACTGTTCGGCACCCCGTAACTTTGTAAAGCAAATACGAATAATGTAGCTTTAAACTAGTATCCCGTAAGGGATCTTGGTGGACTGGGTTTTCTCGTTCATTTAAGGTACAGGGGAAGCTCACGGACCCTGCGGTGCCCTGACGTGCAGTGTTCACCAACGCACAGAATTGGTATGCATAAAAACCCTAGCAGAGACGTCTTAGCACGGGACGTGACCAACAGGGTCTTGAAATATAGAAGAGTTTGGCAAAAGTGTTACCTCGGGATTCGGGCTTCCAAGCCACCTCCCTCTTCGGAGGGAGGCTCGCCCGAATGTGGTGTCGGACTCGAGGTGGTAGTGGTTGTTGACCCATGCATTTGGGAAGAGGGCGACCTCCCGATTAATGGGAGGCGTCAGTCGAAAAGAGCGAAGAGCTCGGCGTGCCCACCGAAAGAGATGGGTAGTCAGAATACAGATGTAACAATCTGTCTGCTAGATATCTGGCGGCTTTACCAAGGTTTTTGGTACTTCTACGGAAGGCGTGTTGATCGAATGTGTCGATCCCGGCTTGTACAAAAGTGTGGGGGGAGCACGCTTGTTGTATTAAGCTAGCTGCGAAGGGGTCCAGGACCCTAGCGGCGGGGCAGGTATGGCCGAAAGGCTCAGTTACTGTCCTCGGAAGCCTGTTCGGTACCACAATATCTGTAAATAACTTATAATTGTACAAATGTATTTTTGTACATTAACCGAACTATGTAATCCTCTCCTCAATTCCTTTCCTGTCTAGAGACTCAAAACGTGTAATATATGTATAAAACATGTATAAAAAGTATATATATTGTGACGTTACTTTTTGGAAATCCCACGCCACAAATAACCCGCAGTATTAGGGACGTAGGAAATAACAGTCAAACGCTCCAAACGTCAGTTCTAGGTTAAGGCGCACAGATTCTTAGTATTAAGTAACCAGCCTGTCTTCCGTCTTAATGTCTATTTGCTTGGCTTTATTGCATGCTGCTTGTTTTCTTTTCTTTTATTTCTCTGGTGAAAAATATGACGCTTTGATGCAATCGCTTGGTGCGAGCGCTGATGGATCGAAACCGAACAACGGGGGAAGTGAGGAAAGAGGAGCTGATTTTGGTGATAATGGGAGACCGACTGCCGCCGAGCCACGAGGACGGGCTGCTGCACCTAAGGAACCAGGAGAGTTCCAGAGCACCCGGGATGGAGCTCCAGCTTTCGTCTGCCGGCCGTCCAGCTGGGACGCCCCATGATCGACGCCGCCTTCGCTGCCGACCAGGAGTCGACTTGTCCTCCTCGTCCTGTCGCGAGGCTGCGAGAATATCTACGGCTCATGCCGATGTACCGCCGGAGAAACGGAGGGAGAGCAGCCAGAACCGCGGACTCCCGCGCTCCCTGGCCTACGAACGGACCGCAGCACCCAAAGACTCCCGAACGTGCCGCCAACAGCTTCGGTCATCTTCGTGAATGGCTATGATCCTCACCGCAATGTATCCCTTAAGCGATTGATACGCTCTAAGTACAATGACTTGTGACGGTTCCATAAGTGCCAAAATAATGTAAAGAGCGGGGGTCAAGAGGTTTCGAGCTCGGTGAAATTGGAGCAAAGCTTCACTTACGTTTGGAGCTTCTTAGCTAGTGGTGGTAGAAAAGGGAAAGTAGTAAGCGTAGTCGAGAAGAGAAAAAGAACGGACGATAAAGATAGAAGGAAGGAAGGAAGCCCTTCTGGCCCTTTAACCGACCACGGTTGCCGAGGCGTGTTTTGGTGAGACCCTTGACTACCCCCATTTTAAATTGGCAAAATATAATTTTTGATGTTAGTGAAAAAGTACCGTTTAGGCCTCCTGCCTCAGCGGAAGTATTTCCGTGATTTTGAGAGTTCCGATGTGAATGTCTTTCCGCATCGGGCTAGCAAAAAGGACGATAGTGCTGGGCTTTGCGATTCGTTAGTATTCCGATAATTTCTGTTTGTTCGATTTTTGCCGCATGAGGCCCTAAAGTAGAATCTATGCTGGAATCTGTCTCAAAATTAAGTTTTCTTTTATATTAAAATCTTTCAGTAGCGCCGCGCTTTTGGCGACATTTCACGATCGTATAATTTATTGATGTCTCGCATCTTCTAGTTGTTGCTTGTAGCTTTCAGATTTTTCCAAAGTAATTTATTGCTGAATATTGAGCGCCCCTCTGGCCCTCATTGATTATCCGAGATCCTTTGTTCTCTCGATACACGCTCGACCCTCGCTCGAATTCGCGTTGCTTTTGCGGAGCAACAATTGCAAACGGCACGTGAGCCCTGGGAGGTTACGATTTGGACGGACAAGAGGAGTCTTCCAATCGTCAACTGACCGGCGTCTTCACGTGTGGCGGCCAGTTGGTGTTCGGCTTGATGCGAGATACGTCGTCCCTGCAGATCGCAGCGGGCGTATTTCGTGTGGATTGTGGGGTTGGACTAGCGAACAGACTCTGGGCGAATTAGTGGAGATATCTCCACACATGGATTCTGCAGAGTATATTCGCGTACTGGAGGAAGTTATGCTTCCATCAGTTCGCGCGGTGTATCCGGCAGATGACATGCCCATAATTCGTCTTATTTAAGATAAGTCCGCTGTCCATACTTCTCGTGAAACGCGAAATTGGTTTTCGAATCATCCGGACATCCAAGTAGTGCAATGGCCCGCTAAATCTCCCGACCTAAACATCATTGAGAATTTTTGGGTCGAGATGACCCGGAGATGTCAACCTGAGAGGGAAAGATCAAAGTCAGCCATAATTGCGCATGCTCAAAGAATCTAAGATTGCATTTACTTGAATAGATCCGCTTTGGGATATAACAAGATGACGGCGCGAGCCAGCCCGCAAGGCCTGCTTACAGGAGGCCAATAACACTAAGATTATCGTCGTAGTGTCCCTGTTTATCTGGATGTAATTGAGTAAGATACAAGAGACGATAATCTTAGTGTTATTGGCCTAGTGTAAGCAGGCCTTGCGGGCTGGCTCGCGACGTCATCTACGCTCCGTTTAAACACGTTCTGATTGGTCGCATTACTGAAACTTCAACCTTGATTATCTCGAAATTTTTATATATGAAATAAAAAATGAAAATACACGTATTCTTTGGAATTTGACAAGGAATGCAACGATGTTACTACAGTGCGTTTCATAACGAACACCCTGTATAAAAGTAAAGAAAATCCTTAAATTTAACATCTCTTGCTCATCATGCAACAAGAGAAACGTCAAAAGTATTTTTTTTTCGTCTTTAATTCGCAGTATTTGATCATATCGAGGCGCAACAGCATTTTAATACATGTTCATGAAATTATGTTTTAAGCTCCGTCCCGTCAGCTTGAAGAGCCCGTGAACAAGGAGGAAACACCGGACACCAATGTGGTTGAGAAACGTACGGAGCAGTGTAAACTGGATTCTACACATGCGGACACGAATAAAGTAGGCTTCAAAATGTGGCAACCACTCGCAATCCAATGTTTGAAGGTGACAAAAGATTATGATTGCAGCCCAAAGAAATACACAAGTGCCGTTGGAAGCACTCCCGGAAAACTTTGAATTTGTATGGAATAAAGGACCACATTAATGCGCAACACCTCAAAGAGTTCTACTGGTGTTATTACTGCCATGAGGAGGATGGGTCTTTTAAAAAATTCAAAGGGGCATCCGTCCGTCGCGCAACATTGTACGCATTTCCATGGAGAGCAGGAGAAACTGCAACAAAATTCTATCAAGGTAATTGGTCCACATGTATTATGTATTACATTCGTTTTTTTTTTTTTTTTTTTATTAAGAAACATAAACTTCCTGTCAAGTTTTTATAAGAGAGTTCGATATATTTCGCAGGTTATTTTACTTTTTTTCCAAGATACAAATTTGTATTTATATGTACTAGAAAAAAAATCTGAGATTTGTCTGTTTTCAAAATTTCTGAGTTCTGCTCCTGAAATACATGAATCGAAGAATGTAAAATTTTGACAATTTGAAACCACTAAAAAAATATTTACTTCTAAACATATTTATTTCCGTTTTCTGCAAACTGGAAAATAGTTTAAAGACCAAGGAATATATGGAGTATATGGAAAATATTGATCAGTCTGGAACTACGACAGCCTAAGTGCTTCACCAAGGGTCGTTTTGTTTGTGCTAAAGTTGATTCGAGGGAATGCGGACTGTCCACAATTCCTAGCCCTATTAACGTTCAGGACAGCTAGCTCGGGATCTAGATACTTTGTTCCATTTTATCTGCCCTTTCCTGACCCCACTCGCTCCCTCTCGTCGCCCCTGTAGCGCATATGCCAGTATGTGAATGAGTTATTTTCATATAGAGTATTATTAGAAAATTAATAATTATAGAAATTTGTTACACGAGTATTGATTTAACGTGTTCGCCGATGACTGAAATAATTGTAGTAGCTCACGAATTTTTAAATAAATGTGATCGTCAATGTGATAAGATTCCATTACGATTGAGAAGTCGCGTGCTATGTGAAAAAAGGTCGTATCCAATATTTTGAATTTTTTAAAATATATTTTGAATTTTTTGTTTTTCTAAGATCTTTTTCCACTTCAATCGAAAGAAAATTGGTGAAATTAATTTAGAACTTGTATTTGACCTTGGAAAGTCCTGCATCTGCCACTGGTGAATTGCCACTGGCAATTAGTAGCGCTTTAAAAATCGAGGACAAAAATCTCTAAGGACTGATTTATTCGTTTTTTAATCCTCTACAAACGGATCTTCCGAACAATTTTTTTTCGAAATTATTAAGAGCCTGTTTTTGCAAATTTCATACTTTGGCACCGTAAACACTATGGTTGTTTACTGCTTTCCGAACGTTTAACACAGTAGGTCGAAGCTACATAACTATGTAGCTTCGGGCACGAATTACGAAAAGAAAAAAAACTCAAGCAATTGCAAACGAGTGGCACCATTACAGGTGGACTGACGAGAGAAGCATCGCGCGTGCGCAGCGCGATTCATCAAACGCGACAGTGGCGCCATCGTTGGTACGACATATTAGAATCGCAATAGCGTGCCTTTTAAAATTCAATACTCTCCCTCGATTTAAGGATGGTTCTTCTTCGGGATCGGGAAGTTAGACAAACCGAGGAGTTCCACACACTTTGTGTTTTTGCCTGGATAATCCCTTGGTAAAAATGTCCGCAGCCATCTCATCGGTTGGAGTGTATTCGATCGTTATGTCGCTTCTCTATATGACTTCACGAACGTAATGATGACGCACGTAAATGTGCTTACTGCGATTATGGAATACTGGGTTCTCAGCAAGCTTTCGTGCACCATTGTTGTCACCAAGACTTCAATGACTTCAGCCTTGTTGATGAAACCTATGTTTTTCAGAAAATGCTTTAGGTAAGATGCTTCCTTTGATGCTTCTGACAGCGCCACCGTTCTCTGCTTCCTTGCTTCCCACCAGATCAGGCATCCACAGAGTACGAACGTGTACCCGATGTACGATCTTCTGTCGATCATGCAATTTGCCCAATCCGCATCAGCGAAGCCTTCCATCCAGTGGTCTCCCTATTTTCTGGTATTTGAGTCCCAAACTTTGAGTTCCCTGAAGGTACCGTAGAACTCGTTTCGCTGCAGCCCAGTGAATCTTATTCTAGCAACAGTTAAACTGACTCAGATAATTGACCGCGAATGCGATGTCGGGTCGAGTACACACCGCCAGATACATAAGGGATCCGACAAGCTCACGATAAGGGAGCTCATTTTCGCTTGAATTCGATTCCTCTTCGACCTTCTCTAAATTGGTACCGGGATCCATCGGCCTCGCCACAGCTTCCGAATCAGATATTCCATAACGGTTGACGACGTCCCGTATATGTATAGCGGGACTGACAAATTGAAATCTCGTTCTTTTGTTGGAGGAATTTCATTCCGACACAATGCGTTGCCGCTCCTAGGTCCTTTACTTCGAACAGGCTCGATAGGTGCCGGCCAAATTCCGTCATTTCGAAATCACTTCGTGAAGCAACGATGATACCATCGACGTATATTGCGATCAAAAGTTAATTTCTTCCTTCACCCTTGACGTATACACATGGGCCTGACTCTGACTTCTTTGCGCCAAACTTGATGATTTCCCTGTCAATTTTTTCGTTCCAGCAGCGTCCGACCTGCTTAAGACCGTAGAGAGCTTTACTGAGCGATCAAACTTTGTTGCTATTTTCAATTTCGTTGAGCATTCGTGCCGCTTTCTTTCCGTGACTGGTCTCAGCGGTTTCCGTGGATACGATCCTCCCCAAAATATCAACAGTGTACTTTGGGATTTCCATGAAAACCTTTTCTTTGAGTTCTCAATTCAGCTACGCTGTCGTAATGTCGAATTGTTTAAGGCGCGTGTTGTTTTCCGCAGTTAGAGCGGCAATAGTTCTGATCGAACTAAGTCGCGCCACAGGTACGAATGTTTCATTAAAATCGACGCCTGGCTGTTGGGAGAATCACTTCGCTACAAATCGAGCCTTTCTCCGATCCAGTGTCCCATTCGTGTTTATATTTATTTCTGAGTACGACGCGGCTACCGATTATCTTGTGATCTTTGGGTCTATCCGTGATGGTCCAGGTATCGTTTCTGATGATTGACCTTATTTCCGATTCCATTGCGTGGTAACATTCCTCAGCGTGAGGCCCGTGTACAGCTGACTCGAACGATATCTCAGCGAGACATGAGAATTCCTCGACCTCACCCATGCAGTCAGCTACGTGAAATTCCTTTCGAGGTCTCCCCCTCTGACCCGTTCTTACTATTTTAGGTCTTCCTCGACCTCTTCGTGGTGATTCCGGATTAGAGAGTACTTGGTCAATAGCCTCTTCAATTTCGTTTTGACCGTCATCGTCGTTTTAGTCATTCCGGTCGTGTGCTTCGTTTGGAGGGCCTACGTTCATGGTGCTTCCGGAAGGTAAAACCACTTCTGTGTGTGTCGGGTCCTCTTCGTCCATTGAAATCTCGTCAAACTTCTCAATTTCTGTAGATGCACTCGGCAGTCCAACAAATTATATATCCCGTGCGATGTCAATCCACTTCTCATCCGTCAACCATATCCGGTACCCTTCCTTTACGTTCGTTGAAGTATCCGACGAACAATCCCTCTCTCAAACGTGGGTCGAATTTCCCCTTGTTCGGTTCTCGATTCAACGTGAAAACTTTCGATCCGAACTCCTTGAAGTGACTGGCGTGTGGGACCTTTCCCGTACATTTCTCATATACCGTCTTCCCTCCGAGACTTCTCGATGGGCAGCGATTTCGAATATAATCCGCTGTATTCGGTGCTTCACCCCAGAATGACGGTGGCAACGAAGACTGAGCCCAAGAGACACCTTGTCATGTTCATCAGGGTTCGATTTCGTCTCTTCGCAATTCCGTTTTCTTCGGGTGTATGTGTGACCGTTGTCCTTCGGCTGATACCGTTTTTCTTCAGAAACGTATTGAAGAGTTCGTTCCGGTACTCAGTTCCGTTGTCCGACTGTGGGAACTTTATTTTTCTTCCATGATGGTTTTCGACGAGGGCTTTGAAGGCTTTAAAAGCGTCGAAAACTTCGCACTTCCTGTTTAATAGACGTATTTCGCACCATCTACTATAATCGTCTATGAACGTGACTACCCATCTCGCCCTTCCCGTTCGATTCCACGCTCATCGGACCGATCACATTGCTGTGTATTATTTCCAGCAGTCCCGAAATCCTTTTCGATTTCTTGCAAAAAGGCATCCTCGTCATTATTGCTGCGGAGGCTAATTTCGCAAACGAAGTCCTCTGGTAATTTTCCGAGATTCATGCCTAGCACGGAGGCGCTGCGCTCGCATTGAATGAGATCCCTAGCGTTCAAGTGACCCATCTTCATGTGCCACGTTTCCATCGGAGTTCTCGTTGTTCTTTCTTTGACTACTTCGGTGTTAGCGTTGTATTCATCGTTCAATCCTCGTAAGTAGTACAGCCCGTCCCTTCGATCGGCGGTAAGAATCGTATTCCATTTGTTATCCACGATTTCGACTTTTTCCTTGTCGAAGATGACCTTCAAGTTTCGATCGATGGTTTTTCCGACCGACAGCGAATTTGTGCGCAACTTTGGAACTCGAAAGACATCTTTTACGTTCACGTTCCTTTCATGAACATATATCTCCGAGACTATGACATAGACTAAGAGACTAAGAGACTAAGACATCTTCTTTGCCTTCGACTTGCGTAGACGCCGATTCACGCGCCTTATTTACGTTTCCGGTGCAATTCTGGATGGTACCCGTAAATTTTGCATTCATATTGCCGCAACCTTTAATTTACTTCAATTCAGACGATTTTATGGCCTGCACAATATCCGCTTCGTCTTTTCGTCTTCGATGACCCATGCTCTTGCCGCGACCGCTGACGCAGCGTCTTCCGCGACGATCTTGGACTTTATTTTTTCACCTGACACGTAACCCCAGGCATCATTTTTCGTTAATATCGCCTCCATCTGTATTACCCACGCATCAAAATTGTCCTTATTCAAGAGTTCTATTCGCGCTAGGTTTCACGAGGCCAATTTTCTTTTGTCGACTTTTTCGAGAACACAAAAAAAATTGCGTGTGACGCTGACCTCACTGTTCACGATTCTCGTACTTTTCCCAATGCTTTTCGAACTCAAACTTCATTCTGTGTTCTGGGCCCATAACATGTAGAGGTGTGGAAGTAAAGTTGAGGCGGTGAGAATATTAAAATTCTTCGTTTATTGTTAGTATTGTTCCTTTCAATGGCACGGTTAGAGGACTGACGAGAAAAGCATGGCGCATGCGCAGCGCGATTCATCAAACGCGTCAGTGGCGCCATCGTTGGTACGGCATACTAAAATCGCAATAGCGCGCCTTTTAACCTTCTCTAGCCAATACAGAAGGCGTACCACGGTGCCAAAGTAACAAATTAGCAAAACCAAGCTCTTAACGAGTTCTAAAAATTATTTTTAAAAATCAAATGTATGGAATTTGTAAAACCAGACTCTTAATAAATTTTGAAAAATTTTTTCAAAAAATCCGTTTATAGAGAATTAAAAAAATAATTAAAAAAGTCCATAAAGACTTTTGTCGTCAGCCGTTTTTTAAAGCGCTACTAATTGCCGAAGGTTCTTTTCGCAGATGCAGAAATTTTCAAGCTCATAAAATTAAAAAATCATTTTCGTTCGAAAAAAAAGTTGGGTTGTCGGTTGATTCATTCGACAATTTCTTTATTCATCAATTTGTTAATAATATTTTGGAATTATTATTATGCAAAATCGATCTTTCTTTTACCTTTTACATGCTTAATTTTTTCCGACTTATATCCCATCGAGAAGTGTTCGAAATGTTCTCTGAAAGTCACGTTTGGCGGGACTGTACCTGTCATGGCGACCCAACAAGACCTTTGGACTGCCTTGTCCAGTCATCTTAAGTCTTAGGTCATAAGTGTGAGACAGTACCCTGAGTGAAACTATTTAGATCGTAATTTAAATGATTCCCAAATAGATACTTTCATGGTATGTAATAACAATTGTTTAATAAATGATGTGTGCATAATTATAAATATCGGAAATTTATTCGTAATGCTATTTACTCGTAATTGTTAATAATTTATTACGAAAATGAATCTATGGCTTGAGTAAATATGTTCATTTGACGTTTACTTTAAAATCATAAGGATAATGATTACGCGCATCTTCATAGAGACAAGGATTGTGTAACATGGAACTGTCATGTGGATTTATCTCGTTATAATTTATATGGAAAATATTGAGCAACATATTATAGCATCCCCGTTAGACATCCCCGACTGTTAGACAATATCGATTGTTGTACCCGGATCGTCGACAACCTTGCTGTTCTGTTATCTTAAATCTTTCAAACAGAGCAGCCGTGTCAGGAAACTTAGTTCCGATAAGAGGTGGAGGTGCACCACGGACAGCACGTACCCCTGAGACAGAGGACGCCATATTAGAGGCATTCGAACAAGGTCCAAGACGAAGCATTCGGAATGTCTCACGAATGTGCGCTGTTAGTTACAGTACTACGCAGAGGATATTAAAAAAAAATAAAATGCACGGATTAAGGAGGAGGATTTTCCATTACGCCGAAATTTCTGCACGTGGCTTCTTCAGCAGCACGAAAATGATCCTGAATTTATAAAAAGTATTATGTTTACGGACGAATCACGCTTCGCAAGAGATGGGGTGTTTAATTTACACAATAATGTCTACTGGTCGACAGAGAACCCTCATGTTAGTGTCGTAAGAGCACACCAGGAAAAATTTAGTATAACTCTATGGAATCTCAGGAATTATTGATAATCAATTAGTAAGTAACATAAACTACTCTTTTATTATACGACAGTCTTATACATAAGTATCTTTCAAAGATTCTTCAAAACTGTGTACCCTGTTCAACAATAATGAAATCAATTTATAACCATAAGGTGGGTCCTTGTATATTGCCTGACCGACTTACTGGTGAGAGTTTTCTTCATTTTTTTCAAAATGATATTCAAGAGGTCATAGAAGAATTAGACAACGTCGATCGAAGACGCATGTGGTTTCAATTGGACGGAGCACCTCCCCACTATGCTTTCGAAGTTCGAAACGAAGTACATAGACAATTTCCCAACGCCTGGATTGGACGAGGTGGGACTATACGTTGGCCGCCGAGATCTCCCGATCTCAATCCCTTAGACTTTTTCTTGTGGGGACACATGAAATCAGTAGTGTATAAAGAAGAAATTGAAGATCGGGATAATCTCATGATGAAAATACACGTTGCCGTTTCAAGTATTACGGAAGAAATGATTGCTCGTACCCAATTAACGTTATTATCTCGAGCTTGTTTATGTCTGGAAGCCGAAGGTGGCCCATTTTGAATATCTGCTTTAAATCCACGTGAGCTTAAATGATATTCACTTTATAAAAACACAAAGCAAAGCCTAATTTCCCTGTGATTTTACCGAATGATCACCTAACACTACCTTCGTAATTTCTAAGATCTTTTTCCCCTTCCTAGATAATACTCCTCATTCCTTATGCTCCTCGCATGAGTCGATATTCACTGGAGACCAATCATCTTAGCAAATATTTCGTCGTCAACTACTACTCAACCAACTGCCATGTGCTATTGAATATTGATAGGAACGTCCTACATCAACTGAAATTCACTGTGCTTCCGGGTAAATCAGACAGACTGCAGCTGCGCCAAGGTCCTCTTTACCTTAATAGGCCTCTGCAATGTTGTTTCAAAAATATCTACAAACTATAATTTTTGTAATAAAAAATTATTACCGAGATTTATGTACAAAAAATGTGTTAATGCAGTTTAAAAGCATTAGACAACGACAATGTAATGACCTAGAACCCGCATAGAAATTTCTTAGGGCTTGCCTGACCAGGATCAGGCCACAATCAGGCAATGTCACGGAAACCCCTATTACGGAAAGCCTGACTAGGCCGTAGTCAGGCGTTATTCAGAGCTGTCGTATTAGGTGTGAAATCAGGCAACACTGAAATCGCCCCAATATGAAACTATATACATGTAATACAACCACCGGCCACCAGAGGGACAGGGATACCCGCAAGCAAAAGTGGGTCACTGACCCGATAAGCTCCAAACTTTATAGAATTCTGAAAAAGAGACCTTTTTACTCAGGTGTTAATTTCGCGTCGAACTGTAATAACCGTGTGCTACAATTCAGTTACACCCTGTATCTTTCTTATCTATAACTTAATTTACATTAAGTTCGTGTAATATTAAAGACCCCTGCTTCCATATATATATATGTATGTCAAGAGGTTGTTCGCAGGACCAAAATCGGTACGGAACGGTTGTTTCGAGAACATCTGTGGGGTTCCAGACCGGACCTGGCAGAATTCTAGATACAAAGGTTACTTTAAGAACCTGGCTGAAATATGCCATTTTGTACTTAATGGTAGGTTCAGGGTCTAAAATAGAAATTTGTATATAAAGTTACATTCCAGAACCCAATTTCAAACGCCCACGACACGCCCCGGTCCTGGAAATTGTCATTTCATAAAAAATCAGTTAACACCGTCTACGGTCCTCGAGTATACCCATCTATTGCTGACATGAAATATACATAATAATAACTTAATATTTAAAGAACTGAGCATATAGTGAAATTTGATTCCGCTTGTTTTCAAATATGATGATGATGAACTTGCTGAATTAATTTTTTTTTGTAACCAAATAATTACAAATCCATATTATGTAAAATGGGGTGATATTACCTTCGACTGCGTAGTGTTTTATTTTGTTTAAAATATTTTCTACTATTTTTGCTTATAATGAAGCTGCGCTATGTGTGAGATACATACACTTTTAATTCCTTACTGATGTAATGCACGTTTCAGATATTGTTAAAGTAAGGAATAACTGTTTATTGGATTGGAAACTCTGGAAAACATCTCAAAATTATCATCGATCCCCGAATAAGCCACTATGTGCAAAACATTTATGATTCTTTACCTGTCATGATTATACAACTTTTAGATTAAGATACATGCGTCTTTAATTGTGATTGACTGTAAATTCATGACGAACTTAAACAAAAAATACGTTACAATTATTATTGGTCCTAGAAAGTGCCACTAGGCCTAAATTATTTGATAGGCCTCATTCCCTTAATTAATATGTATATGTTATAAATGCACTTTTTTATATGTCACAAATGCCTCTGTAGCACAGTGCTACAATAATAATGAACTAAGAATTCAGATGAGACGTTTGAAAATATGCTGCAGTTACTGTTGAGTTGAAGACAATCAAGCAATCAACGCAATCAAACAGCGCTGCTGCTTATACGTGAACTTCAAATTATGTGTTCACAGAGCAGATATGTTGAAAAATGTAAACATAATGGAAGTCTATAGGATCTATCCTAAATTATGGAGAATACGTCTGAATTAATAGTGGTCCTAGAAGGTGGTTAACAAAATTATTATATATGTTTGCCTTGATTAATCCAATTTTTAAAAGATTTCTGTTCTTTTAATCATGAAGAAGGTGTTATTTTGATGCTACATATTATGAAAAAAGTGATACACTATAAATTTAATACAAAATTATGCTCGTATGTTACTTTTACGATCGGTCTTGGAAAATACCATTAAACCTATGTATTAGAACCATTAACGCCAATGCTGAACCTAAGTACGATCAAATGAAACTAATTATTGGATTCTTTGCATTAATTAAAAAAAAATGCTGTTTTTTCTTTTTTCATTTCCAATTGTTTAAACATTTTTATTTAAAAAATTGGCTACACATTTTCGAATTTTAAAAAACTGAAAACATCATTCGATTCTACAGGGAAAACCATGAAAAACAAGTTAATAACATTTTTGTCCCAACCTCTTTTGTGTAGTAAAATCATTATAAACAAATGAGAATGCCACGGTTTACCGTACCACGCCAGAGCTCGCTGCCGCGTGATTCTTCTTATTTGTTTGTAACGACTAGGCTCGGACACGACAAAAATGTTATTAACATTTTTTTTATGATTCTTCCTGTAGAATCGAATAAATTTTTTTTTTGAAATTCGAAAATATTTGATCAATTTTTTAAACCAAAATGTTTAAACAATTAGAAACGAAATAAGAAAAAATAAGGTTTTTTTACTTAATGCAAGCAATCCAATAATTAGTTTCACTCTAGTGTGCCTGGGTTCAGCATTGCCAAAATGGGTTAAGAGCGTTAAGAGCTCGATTTCAAACTAGATCTTGCAACAGCACGGCAACCAAAGACTGCGTTCAGCAGAAAGCTGCGCAAACAACAAACGAATTCGATTGGTCGTATTCGTAAATCTAACGGTTTTAGCACATTGCTAACCGGCTATTTTAAGTCTCTCAGACTTTAAAACTGCATAAACAAAGGGGTTACTGCAAACACGAGTAAAACTTTCATTAATCAAATTTATTTTTTCTGCCGTAAATCTATGCTTCTGAACACAGAATATAGAAATTGTAGTATTTTTGTGACCGTTACATCTATGCGATGCGATTCCACGTGATATTATAAGAATTTCATTGGCTGGCATATTGTCGCGCGCACGACCACGCGTATATGAAACACTTATAATCTACATGTAGGGTGTGTGTTCAAACCTACCTTGGTACGCTAGAGTATCGTTCTATTTTTCTTCCCCAACAGTCTTTATTCTAGTATATTTTTCTGACTCCTTTGTGTAACAAGTACCTTAGTAATATGTGAAGTATGAAAAAGAAAGACGTTTTTGTTAATAATACGTATCAGTGATAGTAAACGTCAAAGATGTTTTCGTTAATACGATTTAGTAACGGAGATCATGACATATTTCAAACGTCGAAACTTATGAACATCAACAACAATAAATGTACTGTTAAGTGGAAGAAGGGTGGAAGGTTTGAAGCTATCATTATAGCTCGTAAGGGTGAGAGAAAAATGAATTTTTCATTAGTATATCATGAAGTGTACTAAGAACAAGAATACTAAGGAAATTATTTCTAATACTAACAAGGAAACCCCCCCAACCCGACCCCACCGATTTCAATAATTTTTTGATATGTGTAGTGCTCGAGAAAATAAGCACGATCCATAGGATTTTAAAAGCTGAAAAGTGGCACGCGTATCACTACATGCAGTCCACCGGAAATGCGATGCCTAATCACCAAGGAACAGGTGCACCGCGTCAGAGACGGACGCCCGCAAGTGAGGAGCGTGTTTTGGACGCGTTTCGCGAAGATCCGACGGCGAGCGTGAGGTCGGTGGCGCGCTCGCTAGGATTATCGCGAGGCACGATCCATAGGATCTTAAAAGCTGAGAAGTGGCACGCGTATCACTATACGCGTGTCCAAGAGCTTCAGCCATCTGATTACACTATCAGGCGTGAATTTTGTGAGTGGCTGCTCCAGAGGCACGAGGAAGATTCGACTTTCATCGGAAACATTATGTTTACCGATGAATCGTCTTTCGGACGGTCTGGATGCTGGAATACACACAATATTCACGTGTGGGCTTCAGAGAATCCGCACGCTCCGATACCTGTGAGCCATCAGCGCCGATTCTCCGTAAATCTTTGGGCAGGAATAATTAATGATAAACTGGTAAGTAATCTTGGAATTGAAGTTAAATTTTTTTCTTAAAACAAATTGCTCTTTTAATTTCAGATAGGACCTTTCCAGTTTGAGGGAACGTTGACCGCCGAGAAATACCATGGATTTCTCAGGCGCAACCTAAAACCCCTCCTGCGCATCAGCGGACTGCTGGAAGAGGACCTGA
The DNA here is from genome assembly GCF_000341935.2 of Cephus cinctus. NCBI lineage: Eukaryota > Metazoa > Arthropoda > Insecta > Hymenoptera > Cephidae > Cephus > Cephus cinctus. The sequence goes on along the minus strand of NW_014333067.1, from coordinate 165,031 downwards.
CGAGGATCTGGCTGCAGCACGACGGGGCTCCTGCACATGGAGCCCGCATCATTCGTCATCAACTCGACGGTATGTTTCCGGAGCGCTGGATCGGACGAGGAGGACCTCGTCGCTGGCCGGCACGTTCCCCAGACCTGACGCCATTGGATTTCATCCTCTGGGGACACGTGAAGTCAGTCGTCTACAGGACACCCATCGAGACGCTGCAAGAGCGTCTGCGGGTTTAATTATAACATTATAATTATAATAGTTTACAATGTTAACAATGTTAACTATTCTAGTTGTAGTTAACAATGAAATATAGACGGGTACGGCAGCGTTGCTGCTGCCCGACGTAAATTCTGTCCAGCGTTGCGCGCGCCACCTGGGCCAGTAGAACTTGACCATGCCTTTCCACGCCGATGGATTGGTCGCGGTGGACCCGTGCTCTGGCCTGCAAGATCTCCAAATCTAAACCCGCTGGATTTCTTCCTTTGGGGGTACATCAAGGAGAAGGTTTATCGACATCCTGTTGGATCGGTCGAAAACTTAAGAAGCCGGATAAACGAAGCGTTTGCTACCGTCACTCCCGAGATGCTCGTAAATGTAAAGCGCAATTTTATAATCAGAATACGAGCTTGCATTGCGGTCGAAGGTGGGCATTTTGAGCAATGCCTGAGGAGGTCCTCGGTCCTCGAGGCATTTATTAGCGATGAAATGGTGTAATAAGAGGGAAGTATATATGCTTTCCTCTTTCCATAATGAGGAATTTGTTCAGACGAAACGTCATTACCGAACGCGTAAAATGATTAAACAACCGAAGTATGTTGTCGATTACAATACATTGATGGAAATTGTAGATAGACATGGTCATCAGCACCATTCACTCACAACGCAAAGCTCTGAAGTGGTACAAAAAGTATTTTTTTTCATTTAATTCATATGTGCATTTGGAAGTCTTATTGCCTATTAAAGTTAAAAAGTGGCAAGCAAGTCTCAATGGCAAAATTTCATCTAGAATTAATTCGACAACTTTTAAGTCGTTATCAATCAAGCTATAAGAATAAGACTGCTAATAAATTCGGACAAACGAATCCACTTCGCCTTACTGGAAGACACTTCCCCTCACTATATAAAAATGAAAAAACAAAAGGAAAGAACCCGTTGCGAAAATGCGTAGTATGTTTAAAAATGACAGGAGGTGCGAATCACGATATCAGTGCGAGATTTGTGATGTTGGCTTATGTATTACACCGTGCTTTGAAAACTATCATGCGCAATTCCATTACTAAAGGCCATTATAATTATACTATCATATTATACTATTTAATATTATTATATTGCGAAATGTTATTTCTTCTTAAACTGTAATTAAAAGTGCGCATGTTAAGACGTTATAAATACTCTGTTTTGTGAAAAATTTTGTTTTGTTCGGTGATTTGAAACACCGTCAAACCAGTTACAATTGTAGCGAGGCGCGAGCGCAGTCGCTGACGACCAGTCTCGCGTAGACTGCAATTTAGTTGCGACGCGCCGCAGCGGCCCGTTCAGCGGGGCTACCGCGGCGGAGAACTCGCCCGTGGTAAAAAGTTAATACGTTTGTCATTTTCAATAATCCTTGAGTGGTAGTTAAATAATGTGATTCATCCATATTTATTACATTGCTAAAGATTCAGCATTGGCAATGGCATGAGAACGTACAGCCTATGTTCTAACCGGTGCTAGCAGAACGTTTCTATTTTTTTCTAGATCGTTATATTTTATTTTTAAGTACAAAGAGAAGTTACGATTACTCAAAAATTTGGTTCTCTAACTGTTGCTAAATAAAGGTGTCAAATAGATAGCCGTGATTATCACCAGATGAGAAAAACAAGTATTCAAAAAATTTCTAGATTACTTATAGCAATATATGATGCACACTCTGAGTCAAATAATACAATATTGTAGTCGCCGAGGGACTTTGAAGAGTGCGCCACCAACGTGGAGCGCGCAACCAATAGTAAGAGAGCACGTGGAGAGTCGAGTCAATTGTTCGTTCTGAAAACGCGCGCTCGCTGTCTTGTGCGGAATAAGAGCTACCTATAACAATAAAAGGAAAACTACATTGCAAACCGATATGAACATAACAAAATAAAAAACATGGACAAAGACCCTGAAACAATCGAACAGGTGTTCGAACAAAACTTCAAGGAAGTCATTATTGGAGAAATAGCGAGAGTTCCTGATTAAGGACCTTGCTATAAGAAGCAACATAACCCTAAAGCATCGAAGAGGCTCTGCAAGAGGATAACAAGCAACAGGGGAAGTTTGTGAACACTTTCAAAGACCTAGGTTATATCACGGGCAGAAAGGAACCAGTCATTAACAAAAGGGTACCAGGCCTAGTTAAAGCAAAATCTAAGGTAATAAGCTCAGAGGTAATAGCACAGAAGATCACATTCGTAAGAGCAAATACAACAAATAAAATTGTTATGAAGCCAATATCCGAGGAAACTGTCAAACTTATCAATAGTATAGAGACTACTTACCAGGAAGGAATTGGATGCAGCGATCAACCTATCCAGGAGAATCTTGAGGAACCATCTCAGGATCAGATGGATCAAAAGCTTTAAATGATGCCAGTCGTCGTCATTGAAAAGAGGGTGCTGGACAAGAAACTTTCCATGACACCTGTAATAAAGTTAATGAAATTAACTGATGAAGAGATGCGTCGTGATGTAATTATGGAAACCCACAACACTATAGCTCATCTAGGTCCTGATAAGACATTGGAAGCATTAAGAAGACGAGTTTATTTTAGAAACATGCGTAATGCGATGAGCCTTCCATTGTGGTACTGGATAATGCACCGTACCACAGTGCTGTTGCAGAAAAACAGCCTACAACGTCGTGGAAAAAACACGAATATCAGGATTTTCTTGAAAAACGAAACGTGCCTATTCCACCGAATGCGATATGAGCCGTTCTGCAGCAGCTAGCAGTTACACAGAGAGAGAGAAAAAGGTGTGCATGCAACGTATAAATATTATTTTTCAGTGTCATGGTTTATCGTCCTGGGTTTCCAATCTCCAAACTGTTCCCATATCCTGACTGTCCTCTATTAATTAATAGGTTCAGGGTAGACGAACTGATATTGGCTTCTGGGCACCAGGTACTCCGCTTACCGCCCTATCATTGAGAATTTAATGTTATCGAATTGGTATGCGGTCTGGCTAAACGGTACACATCTATCCTTTTACTCTGTAGAAAACAACGCTACACTAATCTGCTTATTACGACCCTATCTTACACTGCCTCTTCTCCTGCTCCTGCTTCAAACTACCTGCGCTAAAACGGGTAGCCGATTGCTATATCTATAATACCTGCTGCAATAGCCCTTCACACTCTTATAACTCATTTACAGATATTACAACAGCCTGTTACCAGAACGACAAGTTTTTAATGAAGCAACAGTCAGACAGACTTGGGAAGAAGCCCTTGAAACAGTGACCTCCCAATGGTTTAATCCTAATTTATAATTGATACTACTGTTCTTGAACATCCATTTATAACGCAAAAAAAAACGACTTTCAGCATATTGTAAACGTTTACAATGGATTTTCATTAACTTTCTATTTTCAGACAGTAGTTGTGAAATATTGGCTTATCCAATACATTTCGCAGACAAAGGTATTAAAAAATGATATGATTGCAGTATTTAAAATGTTGTATTCTGTCACAGTTGGGCAAATTGTGTCAACCATGTTACGGAGTTGATCAAGGCCGAGTATAATAAAATGATTGTCCCGGAAGGATTCCCCGTGGATCCTATTATCATAGGGCTCCAATCCAATGATGAAACGGACAGTGACTGGGAGTAAGCTGATCCGGTGTGGAGTACCAAGGCATTTAGACGACTTCGAAAAAAAGGTTTTATGTTTAACGTTAATTCATGTGTACGGGCTTTGTGTAAGATCCGTTTTTCTATTTTTTAGTGTTAACAACAAGTGTGTAACAACTGTTGCAAGTTATGTAAATAAAATGTACGCTATTGTTTATTAAGCGTACACGTCATCATAATCCTTAATCATTTTTTTTTTTTTGTTAGAAATAAAGTTATAACGTAATATAGTAAAAATCTCATAGTATCCGAATATTAAAGTTACTCACTGTAGATCTCCTTGACAGTGGATACGACAAAATTTGTAAAGTGGTCATAAAAAGTGGATTTTCCAGCAAGATAATGACCCAATGCACACCGCTCATGCTACAAAACGTTGGTTTGAACAAAAAAAAAAGTGAAATTATTAGAATGGCCATCGCTCTCTCCTGATCTAAATATTATGAAAAATGTTTGGGGATGGTTAACTCGAAAACTCTACGCAGAGGGCAGTCAATTTTCCAACACCGAGTCGTTAATAAAAGCAGTTCACGATGCATGGGACAAACTTTAGTTAGAATATCTCCATTCATTGTATGAATCAATGCCCAACCGTATCTTTGAAGTTATTAAGAACAAAGGTAAATGTACAAAATATTAAAAATAAAAATATTTTTTTTTGTTTGTAAATTTAGTAATTTTTTTTCCATGAGGCTATTCATTTCGGATACTTATTTGACTAGCCATGAGAATTTTTTTTCCTCATTATCTACAAACCTAAATAAACTAGTCAATATCTCAGATATTTTAGAATTAGAGGAGATATTTAATAGAGGTAGTAACTGTTTTTAATCTGAACTAAAAACAAGCGCACGGCGATTCAAACGGGTGAGGCTATCCATGTGACCGCGACTGTATATGTAAGGTTTGTTAGAATAGTTCTATAGCATTTATTTATTGCATAACATAATGCGGTAGAGCAGGGTAGTAAATTTTATAAGGAAAAGCATACTTACAACTGTTTTCTGCAGGTTCACATCGTCTTGCAGAGGCCTTAAGACACCAACAATATTTATCCGCCTCTGTGTTGCTTTTATCTGAACCTTCACTTGAGCCAACCCTTTTCTTTATATACATTTGTCAACTAAATTCTCGTGACTCTCCAGCTATACAACACAACAATCATAATTTCAGAAACTCATTAAGTAATATACCAAACTCGTACGTTATATAAGGTTACAATATTTATTTTCATATTACCTTGTATGCATCGTTCAGCCAAAAGTTCCAGGGAAGTTTTTAGCGTCCGAAAAGGTTTTTTAATGTATATGTGTACCATTAAGGCTATTATTATATTACTGGTTCCTTCTGGAGCAAAGCTTGGCTTAACTGGTAAATTTAAAATATCTTTCTCCAGTTGAAACTTTATATCATCTTCTTCGGATAACCTTGCACAAGGTTCCATTTTTATTTTTTTTAAATCTGTAATCTAAGTCGTAATCTGAGTCATCTGTGTCCATGCTGTCAACAGATTAAACAAATTGTAATACACTGTGAAATGTTAATTTGAATCTATTGGATAAGGCAAATGCATAATCACACAACATTTTGCAACTCCAATAAACACTATATGTAAATAAAAATCATTCAGTAAAATGGTTTCCATTAATTAAAAAATATCTACTATAAATCTTGTCCTTATAAACAATATTTTATCCCAAATTCTATTTAGATATTATTTTAATTAAGACCAACTGAATTTTCAATGAATACTGTGAATTAAATTATCAATATACTGTTAGTATAGAAATAACAAGCATTTGTACATTGAAATTTCTCAGGTTACAATTACCGTCCATTTGATTACTTTGGTAGACCTTAACCTTGTTCAGGTGGTGTGTTTCTACTGAATAACCTTGTATATGCATGGTTTTGCACTAAATACATTTTCTATTCTAACATATGACCTTATGTTATGAAGGCCACATGTGGAAACTGTCAAAAAATGATATCGAATTCATAAACATTACATGTAGCAAAAATATCAATTTTGACTATAATTTTAAAAATACAATTTTTATATTTATTATACAGGGTGAATCACGAATCGTGATCAGTAGAGATTACTTTGTTATTAGCAGTCCGATCGAAAATGTTTTTGAGGCCATAAAGAATGCAAAACAATCTTTTGTTCACCGTCTACTCGAGTGCATTGCAGCTTGTAGACACCATTTTGAACATCGCTACAATTAATATTGGTAAATTTTGACTTGTCAACATTGGATGCGTAATAACGGCATAGCTGTGATTCTCCTTGTGATACAAAGTTTTTTAATTTTCTTTCGAACCAGATGAAAAAAATGTCATGTCCTTACATGTGCCGAATTCGTCTTGAAATCCTCTAACAGACAGGCGTAAAAAATTATATGTTCAGTTGCAAAAAATTCAAGGTAACCTTGAAAAACATTTTAAAAAAAGAGTTGACCAGTAATTTTTCACTATCACGTTAAAGCTCTCTTGAAACCATGCAAAAGCTGATAAAAACATTTTCGATCGGACTGCTAATAACAAAGTAATCTCTACTGATCACGATTCGTGATTCACCCTGTATAATAAAATTCTTTCTTTTTACAGGTGGAAAGTGTTTGATCAAAATCAACGTCAAATCAATGACAGAAGACTACACGTGATACAGTTCATTTGATTGAACTCTGAATTTAATATTATTATTTTTATATATTATCATAAGTATATTATTAGTACATTATGATACAAGGACAGAAAGTTGATGATTGCTGATGAGTGTAACGGCAAATGTCACACGAGTAGGAATCGCCAACCCGTACGCGTATCATATACTATTTTTTGCAACAATGTACGGAAAGTTCACAGAATACGCATCACAAAGAAGCACGAAATGGCCGATTCTTGATAAGTTCAGAATGTGCGGGAATCATAACATTCCCATTTTATGCTTGTTTTTTGGTGCAAAAACTGTGAACTTTCCATACAGTATTGCAAAAAAATATTTATTGTATTTTTATGTTAATATAAGTGCATTACAAATTATTCATTGTATTATATATTATACTAGATTATAATATCTTTCTTAATATAAAAAAAGGATTTATTATAACAATGACGATTGTGATGATGATAATGGCATAATGATTTAATTGAACAAAACGAATATGATATATAAAATGACTGAAAATTATAACATTGATTGAAATTAGAATTATTTGAAAGCAAAAGTCTTTAATAGACAAATATCAATATTTTCCTTACATTTTTGTTAAACTCTCAGATACAAACAATATTACTGAATTGCACTTTTTTTTAGTATACATGTCTTCAAACAATTGGAAAGGATTTATATATGAAATAAACAAAAACTCGATTTATAACGAAAAAATTACTTATATTTTAATAACTTTTAAAATTTATCGTATATCTGAAGAGAAAGAATTGAAACGAGCTAGGTGCAAAGAAAATGCTGAGCATCAACGACGTCGACGTAAGTATATCAAAGAAAAACTATGTTTTTTTCCATAATATTGTAAAGATTTCTGTAAACAACTTATTAAATGACAATAATTGTCTACAGCAATCTCGAATAAATCAAGAAATGTATACAAATTGTTCACTCAATTTAAATTTAAAAAAAAAGTCATATCTCTTCAATATTTTCTATATCAGAAAATTTATCTCAACGTAATATATTATAGATCCAGAAACAATAATAGAATCTGATCAAGTTAGTGAAGTCGTTACTGAAGAAAATCTAAGAAATAATAGAATGACAAAGAAGGATTACTACAAATGTAATTAACAGGAGAAATTAACAGAATGATTCAGAAAATTACATTAGCGAATTGAATGTATTGGGTGTACGCGACGTTACTTTTTCGTTAACAAAACGTAACTCAAAAAGATTAGAATTCGGAAGCGTAGGTGCTCTAGGCGAAATTCGAAATGTTGGGCGCCAGGTACCCACACAAAGAAGTACCACGAGCTCTAGGCTCGTTTTATCGATAATGTAAGAGTCGCAAAAAAGAAACGGTTCAGGACAACCGATTGCCACCAGGTAAACTAAATCTAAGGGCCACACGGCCAAGCTAAACGGATAGGGGCATGGCATTTACCACTAGACAAAATATGGCACACCAAAAATATCATAATTCAGAAAATAAAATATTATAACGAGTATTTAATTATCGTTGCAATAGTACGGCGTTCTCGGAACGGGTAGTAAAATCTCAAAAACCGGCAGAAGGCACGAGGTAAAGGAACATAAAAAACAATGGTCACCTTGGAGGGCGGCTAGAAGGCGACGTGTCTGAACGACGTTCGCGATACGCAAAAGGCTCAAATATTCCACCAGCAATATAAGTGAGAATAGAATGATTTTCAGCAACGATAATAAAATACGCCACCCAGTAAATGATTCACAAAAATAAGAACGGAAGATATCGCATACACTAAACTAGAAGAAGTCGTGACAGCTAAGAATCGTACTTCAGAAAAATCAACGAAAGTTTCAGCAAAAAGAGAATTCAAATTAAATTATAACAGCTCAAAAGAAAAGAGAGCCGAGGAACAGTAAAGTGTCCAGATATTCAGAATAGGGCAGGCGTGAGTTCGCCATAAAAATCAACAGAACTTAGGGTTCGGAAATCTCAACGTAATTTACAGTTTTGAAACAATAGCATTATTAAGGTAAACGATATCTTATGATAATTGGCAAAATAGCATAAATAGGCAGCGAGAGAATCTGGCTCTCAAACGCTCGGGCAGACAGATTCCACCGCGTACACTTGGCGAAGATTCCAGAAAATTCGTTATTCACACGAGGGATGTAAATCACAAATCACATAAGAAAAGCAAAAAATCGAAGACGCAATAATACAATTATAACGGCACTATCTCCTTTATGCTATAATAAGCGGGAAGACATTCGCCCTATAACGAAAAGGGAATCGGCTACCGGCTAAACGGACGGTTTAGCCGTGCACGTATACTATAATCAATTTTCAATAAGAAACGGCAGAAAGTATCAATGAAAGCGAAAAAACTCACCAAGAAAAAGAAAAGTAAGCAATGCAACTCAAGCAAGAGAACCCCAAGGCGGCAAGAAACAGCGAAAATGATGCATGGCCGCAACTGATCTCTTTCTCTCTCACTCACTCTCACTCTTCCGAAATGTTTGTACAGCTATCCATTACTATGCTTCACACGACAATGAAGAATCGATCGGTGATCGTTGGCGAGCGAGCCCACGTGAGACAGAAACGGCACCGGAACGGGACGAACGTTGACGGAGATGACCGAGCTCTCTTGAGCTTTGACGCGCACCGGCGAAGTCGGCCGATGCAGACGGGCGGCAGTCTTGTAGGCGTAGCCTTTGAAAAGCTGGGTCTGGTGGGTCGAGGTTCCTCAGGCGGCTTCTCGGCCGAACGGAGGCACTGTCGTGGACAATCGGCAGGCCTTAAATTTGTAAGTATCAGGATACCTCACCGTTTTCTTCTCTTTTCTTTTCTCGAACTGCTATTTAATTTGAAATCTCTCTTTTTGCTAAGACTTTTTCTGATTTTTCTGAAATGCAATTTCTGGCTTTGTAACGATTTTTCCTAGTTGATTGTATGCGATATTTTCCATTGTTTTGTGAAGCATTTCTTGTGTGTCGTATTTTATTATAGTTGCCGAAAATTATTTTATTCTTACTCATATTACCTGTGGAACATTTCAGAATTTTGCGTACTGCGAACGTCCTTCCGGCGTGTCGCGTTCTAGCCACTTACCGCGTATTCGTTCCTCCTCCGTTCCGACTTTTGTTAATTTATTCCGATTAGTTGAATTTTATTAGATTAATTCGATAGTCCGCATTATTTTCCGTTGATATTGTTCTTAAGAAATATCGAGCCGGCATCTTATTCGCGTCAAGGCTAACGTTCACCTTGCGTCGCCGCAATTTTCGATAAATAGGACCCACCGATAATCTCCTATATTTTTCTAATTTCTTTTGCACTGTATAGATTACGTTTTTGATTACGATTATTGTGAATTAATTTTAGGCCTTTTGTAACATATGCTTGGCTTTCACTCGCATCTCTCTTAATGCCGTTCTAACGCGTTTATACATTTTCCGTTGAACTTCCCGATTATTTGGATTGTTGATTTGGCTTAATACAGCTTCGGTACGTTAACTGATTAATTTGGACTATTTTATTGTAGTGTTTCTTATCGCTTCCCTGAAGTCCTTGGCTTGCTACCTCTTCCTTACCTCTTGAAGTTCCGGGTAACCCTTAGGTTCAGGTATGTTTTGTACCCTTCTTTACTGGCCATGATGCCCCTATCTGTTACGTTTGGCCGAAAGGCCCTTGGGTTGTAGTTCGCCTGGTGGCAACTGGTTACCTGAACCCTGAACTGACTATCGTTTGCGCCTCTTACTGTATCGGTAACGAGCCTAGAGCTCGTGGTGTACTCCTTTGAGGGTACTTCGCGCTCAAAACTTCAATTTTGCCGAGACCACCTGTACTTCGGGATTCCGGGTTTTGGGGGATTTACGTTTTGTTGACGGAACAACGTCACAGTAGGTACAAGCTGCATCAATTTATCGTTCGTAAATATGACCAGTTTTTATCACCTGCAGCGACTTGCACTTGACGTAAGAGTGTGAAAAACAATATGACTACGGTCACAAGACGGGCTTAGACCGGTTTAATTAATAATCATCTAAAAGAATTGACCAATCCAAAATATTTCTTACGAGTATAAATGTCTATGATTGGTCAATTCCTTTAGATTAGTGTTAACTAAACCGGTTTAAGACCGTCGTGTAAACATAGTCTATGATACCGCGACAATAAACACCCGTTATAGGACTCGTATAACACAAAGTCACTCATTTGGTAATGGATTGGATCTAAAATCACTATTTCTTCAGTGAATCTTCAAACACCTGAAACAATCAGTGAAATTTTCACAGATTCAATTTTACAAAGTAACATAGCAAAAAATGTTATCAGCTCTGAATAATTGAAAAGAAATAAGTCAAATAGACGAAAATAGTGATTAGATGAAATCAACGATTGGCGCTATGAAGTTGGCCGCGACCTGGCTAGGGCTTAGGTCTGCGATTGAAATACCGAAATTTGGCATAAACTTGGTTATTATATTCAGGCCAAAGTTGGACCAAGCGTAATCCAATCGTTGAGAGCTAGCAGCTCCTACCTGGGACGCGGCTCATGCTGGGTAAAATAAATAGACCATAGTACCTAATGACACATCTGCACACAGAAGGAAATACGCGCATGCGCACACACATGAGGATACATCCACTTCAAAAAATGATTAGTATCAGTTTAGAAACAAGTTGGAGAAAAGAATATGCTCTGAAAACCTAATCTGTACTGCGTGCTCAAACGATTTATCATAACAAAATGAATGTTTTTAATGTATTATAAATTTGTGTTTCACAAAAACATAATTTTTATGAAAAAGAAAATATATCGAGATTTTAGGCTTTCACGGCCAATATTGTCATTAGTACTCATGGTTTCCGGATGAAAGCCATGAGTACTAAAGAAAATATATCTGATTTGCAAGAAAAAAAATATAGATTATGATTAGCTAGAGGAATTAGAGATGTTACGTATGAAGGCAAAACAAACTGGGTTTAATAGTAGGATATTCAAAATACAGGTTCAATTACGACTCAATAAACCCGCCAATTGAGGTTAACCCATTCGTTAATTTCTGCAGTAAAAGCCGAATTCAGTTAACGCGTTTCTAATGGATACCCAGTATGTTTAAAATGAGCGATAATGAATATGCTTTTTTAACCGGTCTCAAAATAGGCGACATCACCGCGTATTGCCTAGTAAACATGATAATGTCAACCAACTATATAATATACATATATTGTCCCACTATTATGTATCTGTTTCCCAGGGATTCCACTGTCAATTATTTGCTCGTTCACAATTGTATCCGTAGTTCCAATGCTGTTGCATTGATATTTAAATCAGAGTATGTTTTCCACATCATCGCACCCAATACAGTGAAGGTATTTGCTTCCATGGAAAATGACCCTTGGCACTCATATTCACGTAAAGAACAAATTTGTTCGAAAATCGAAACCAATTGTTCCATTATACTGCTCGGCTAATTATCTAATGAATAAACTCCTCTTTCGTTTAACCTAAATCTCATAGAATTAGATGCTAATTTGTTCACCATTTAAACAGGAAATTGGCAAAAATATGTCCAAGTTAAAAGTATCAGGTCAATTACAATAACATTTCGATTTCGAGTACTTACCTCATAAACATTTATGAAATCAAAATTTAGTACCAACTATACCTAATATAATATAAAGTTATGATGGTATTTCTGGACATAAGCACAAGTATTTGCTCCAAAGTTATAAAAATATTCTTTGACAGGATTACCGTTTGGTGTGTAGAATGTTTTAAGACACTAACATAATTTGTAACATATCGATCAGCTACTGTCAAAAAAAAAAAAAAAAATTACGGATGTCTGAAATATCGCTTTCAAATGTGTTCAAATTGCAAATCTAAATGTGTAGCGAAGTATGTTATTCCCTATCTTTTTTATGGTAGTTAGTTTTCGCACAATTATGAGTACGCGGTTCGAATTCTAGTACGAATTGCAACGTTAAAAATATTGGTTCAAAAAATAATGACCGCCGTTATTTCTAAATAGTTTTATAGACTGCGTGGCCGAAGCACTCGCAGCCATTTACGATATTAGGTTGCGGGTACGTATCCGTTTAACAATTTATATTCTGGGTAGTGCACCCGAAGAGTTATATCCAGTAAGACATATAAATGTGGATAATTGTGCTTAGGGCCTGAAAATATACTGTAACGTTCCACCCTTATACCCCCCTATCCTCCATCCTTTTTCCTTCCTAATCATCCATTCTCGATTATTGATACGTCAAGAGCCCCAAATAAGAGTGCATAGCGCACTGTGGATGTGCATAACAGTATCTGAGAGAACTCCTCAAATCCTAGACTTCCTCAATAATCCTATCGACCTCTCACAGCGACGCCGATAAAGGAAAGGGAACACAGGACCTTTAAATCTCTAATATTGCGTAATTCCCTTGAAACTAGTCACAGCGACAGTTATGAGGAAGTAATATTAGAAATTATTACTTTTAATATTCCTAGAATCCGAAATACGGCAGACTGTAATCAAACCAAACAAAGTGCCCAGACGCTATAAGCCGGCACGCGCCGAAGACAATAGAAATACCAGTAAGCCGGTACTTGAAGAAACCGCTAATCCAATTAGTCAAATCAAATAATCAAATCAAATAATAAATCAAAATAATTGAATCCAAAAAGCGACGTTAACGCCTCGGGAGGATAAAAATCGTTATCCCCACTGGTTTTAACGTATGCCTATCGAGGATATAAGCAGCGGCTTCCTCGATAGGAGACTCACTCGTGTCTATCTAGACGAATCGACAAGACCCTTGTACACCACAAGACGACAAGAAGCAAGTAAAGATTTGGAAAGTATAAATTATCAAAAAGCTAGGAGAAAACCAATCCTCTGTTCCAGAGCGAACCAGTGAACAGTATTGTACTGCAAACTGTGGGAACTCATCCTCGGCAGTTCCTGGTCTTGGAAAGCATTGTGTCTCCATCCTGTATTAGGAAATCTGCTATCCTTGTAGATCATTGTACTGCAAACTGTGGGAACTCATCCTCGGCAGTTCCTGGTCTTGGAAAGCATTGTGTCTCCACCCTGTATCAGGAAATCTGCCATCCTTGTAGATATTCTGCATCGAAAGCATTGTGCTGGAGCTGTCAGAAATCGACCACTGCATAACAACCACACTCCTTAAAAAGCTCAGCTCCCAATATCATTTTGATTAGTAGCTATCTGAGCCTGACCTATCCTCAAGATAAGGGATTCAGCAAACGGGGTTCATTGTGATCTCCTGTGAGTACTGAATCATTATCATCCGAACCAATAGCTGGCCCACGGTCATCGAACGCATTGTGCAATCTGCTGTATTGTGGATCCAGCTACCTCTCTCTCCATCCCAAACGGCTAGCAGAAAGAGTACATAAGCAAAAACACTTCTTGTCGCCTACGGTACGACTATCAAACTAGAGACAATTATAAAAGTGTGTGCATGTGTGAGAGAAACAAAACAGAATATTAAGGATACCTAGTCTGTAATTTATAGGACAATATATCATCATCTTTTTATTTTAAAAACTCCAATGTCTAATTACTTCTGAAGACGCCTGCCAAGTGCACAAACCCTACAAAAAGTCTCGTGATTCCTAAGGCTCCAAAATCACGAAACGTCTCATTACTTTACGTATTAAAACATGAAAAATATTTGTCACAAACATTTTTCCGAAATTAGAGTTCAAAATTTCAAATTACATAAAACATTGGGGATACGAATTAATAATGCGGTACCTAGTGAAAAAAAAAGTTGAATCAGACCCTCGCCGGGTAGAAAATGCAATTTGATAGAAATGCGAATCTATTTTTCATTCGCATTGTACTATTGATCAAAAGCGTTTCGTTTGCCAGGATCAAAATTTGCTTGTAGACTTACAGTCAGCATATTGTATGATCTTTATTACTCGTTATTAATTGTTATACTGTTATTTATGTACTCTATTCGAAACTATTTTTCAGCAACCATGACACTGCGCGATCGTAACCCGAGTCTGTCAATGAACCTCTCTAATAGAATTAACATAGGAAATTCCTTCAATAAATTGACAAAGGGTTTTACTTTACTTGAGAAAGCAGGACAATATTCGACAGGGTCCAATAAGAAGTAGATGTACAAAAGCATTGTATGGCTTGGTGAGAATTAACCATCAAATTGTACAGTATGGCATTGACCCGATAACGGAACACTACACAATACCTCACTACGCATATTGGAAATGCAAAACCAAACACGGTTCACCGAAGATCGCATATATCGTAAGGCAATATCGATAACTATCAAATGATACTACTTTGCTTATAATAAGCCAATTTAATAATTATTACCTGTTTCGGGATGACCGTGCAAATGAAAAATAATAACTAAACTTTATTGGAATCTGGAAATTACATTATTACTAATTTCGGTAGCTAACTCATGGCATTTGCTTTTACCTTTTTTGGGGACAATAATCAGATATATTCGAGTATCAATGTCGATGATTAACGACGCCTGTAAAATATAAAATATTTAACAAACAACAAACAACGATCTTTAGACCATGTCATCGAAAAGTATAACAAACAATTTTTTGGTACCAAGAATTATGATCTGAACCATTTAAAACTAACCGATTTAGCATAAAAATTTCATAAGCATCCATAACACGTCCAACAGAAAAGTTAACCATAGGAAATAGCGACCAGAATTATAAAATCATTTTAAATGATGATTCAAATATCTGAACATTTGATTCGATGATCGGTATATTTATTTTCAAAAGTACTTAGGTATCCGCAATGAAGATATTTGGACATACCAAATATATCTTTAATGCGGACTAACCAGCAAATACATCGTCACACATAACACAAACATTAGTTATAACTGGTACGTTGAAGTTATGTAACTGATGGACACATTACAACTAACGTGTGTATTACACATTATGATTGCTGGATAAGTGCTATAATTATATTTCAATTTAGGAAATAATATTACATTTAAGTCATTTAGTTCTTCTAAATCGTTAGAGATGGAGAATAATATTTTTTATGTTCATTTTTTATAACGGTTTTGTGTAATTATTGATATCGCTGCTTCCTAACAGTCATCGACTTATTTCACGAAGTCTGTTTTATAACCCTTTAATAAATAGCTTTTAGCAAGTACTAGAATTCTCACCATTAGCTGAAAATTTCTAGTAAATTCACACACTACTACGAAGACTACGCTATCGTGGGAGCACTACGTGGTTAGCACTGGCATTAGCACTGCTGTAAGTACTACTATGAGCCATGTTCATACAGTAGTGATCAATGCTATGAGTAGTATTTTTATTATTATTTTTTAATTTAAAGCTTAGATTGATGCAGACCAGATGAAATATAATGCAGAGAGATAATTAATAACATTTATTTACAGTATGTGATATGGATACATTATATTTATTGTATTACTGTCGTCCTAGTAGTGGAACCGTCTCAAGCACGCAAAACAAAATAATCTCTCTATTGCCTCTCTTCAAGCTATCTTGTGGCGAGCACAAGCTGACATGTCACAATATAAATATGATATAATAGAAGTATATATATATATATAAAAGAAGTGAATTAACTAAAAAAAATATTATTCTACATTCACTTTATTAATAGACGAAGAGCCAGCGACAAAAATAGTTACGTTATTTGATAATGAAAATTTCCGATGTAATTGTACACTCTTAACATAGGTAGAATTTAATTGTATAGTCTGCCACAAAATCACTGGTGGACAGAGTAGCGATGGAGACTGAGAAGGTTTTAAAAAATCATTACAAAAACGTGATATAAGTGAGGCTGATTTTTTGTGTAATGACGGTCAATAATATTTTATGAAATATATTGTAATGGCAGACAGTTTGGTTAGTGGGAGAATGGCGACAGACATCAAGGAAGGGGGAAAAATATGTGGTATACTTACGTCATACCAGTAAGATTGGTACAACGAATAAAATTTATATCAAGTCATTATACTTCTGTATTTACAAAGGCAGACGAAATTCTTGAGTTCGAACACCTTGGCGGACGCAACGATACAATGTATTCGCTATCGCAACGACGATCATCGCAACGACCCATCTAGATGGCTTTCACAGATATATTTTCAAACTTTTAGTTGTAGCCTACCGGCAATCGCTTGTCTACGTTGTGCTGCAACTTTCAGTGATATTTTGCAAAATATGGTTGATACCGTGCTACTTTGTGTAATTTGTCATCGCCAAAGTGATAAAGTGATTTTTTTCACGACTAAAAATTAATTACCGTATCGATTCATTTACATTACCGCCTTTCCGTGTTACTGCGTCTGCCAATGTATATGCATATGCATCCGTAGTCGGATAAGGGTTGAATATAGTAGAATCAGGATTTTTGGTAAATACTGGATAATGTAGGGGAGAAGTGAGACAAAATGCACCGGGTAGGTTAATTATAGATACCTCATTTTTTATTCAGTTATATTAAAAAAAAAGACAGTCTATTTGTGTAAGAGAAAGCAAAACCGCAGAGAAAAAGAAGCATTATTTTTTTTATGATTTCCTTGTCAAAGTTTCATCTCCAAAGTTGTCTTATCGATACAAAATCTGAGAAAGTTCTATAAATAATTTTCCCAGTCATTTAGAATTATAGAATCAGAATAGGTTTAAATGTCAACTCGTGAACCTGGAGTGTTAACGGTCTACATTCAGTAATCAAGGGACGATAATGCGTCCCTCATAACAAAAAAACAAATATACAAACTCTAAAATAATTTGTATGATGACAGAATTGCAACGTCACAGTGCTTATAAAATATTCTTTGAAGTTTTCATAAATTTTTTACTATCATTTAACATCCACCTATCGCATTCACCACGGTCCTCGAAATTCTGTGGAAGGATTCATGCAGAATTGCTGAATAGGGTTTATGTATATTGCTCCTATTGTAACGAGGCTTGTTTAGCATGGTTCGATAACCGAAACACATTAACAAGGGATCCTTTTGTTTTCTTCTGTCGACAGACTATTTAACATTTTTTCATTGCCATTTCAAGTCGAGGACATTTATGTGACAGATAGATTCACTTTCTGGAAATTTGATTTCATTGTACTGCCGACTGACAGGAAGCACTACGTGAATTAATAAGAATTGCTCGTTTGCGTTTTCAAAATCTGCACATCAATGTTTAGTAACTCTTAAGCATTATGGAATATCTGACAGTTACACTCGTAGTCATCTATGAGTAAACTGATTTCATGACAACGATTAAATGTTAGAATTGACAGTGGGGCACAGCTTGCCGTATAAGAATAGAGTTTATCCAACTATAAAGAGCATTATTCTAACGGATTGTATCAACGTTTATTATACTAAGAGTTACTTACGTAAGAGTAATCTTTGTTGCAAATCTTGGCAGTAAATTTTTTATTTATACTTTCAATGTGACGTTTCAACGCTGCTCCCTATATTGTTGCGTGGTTCCAGTCGCAATGTAATTTCAAGTTTTTATAATTAGCATTTGTTAATTGCAATGATTCATGTTAAATCGCTTCCTATGCTAATTATGCCATATTAATTATCCCCCAATATGAGAAACTACAGTGACGTGTGAATTTTCTCTTCAAAATTCATCATATTCATATTATATACTGAACTTCCATTATTAGATCACGATTCACAAAAACTTCTAAATAGTTTCATAGAAGCACACTCTGAAAAATTGGTGCCTATTCTGTTGGAGTTACTCATTAAATTGGAACACCAGTCATATAAAATGTAAATCTACACTGTTTAACAGCAGTCAAACACTGAACTTGGTTTATACTTTGCTTGTGTACTTTTTGCTTTAGGTGCGATTTCATTGTGTATCACATTATACTTATTAAGATACTTATTAATACTGCGCTGCACAGTAGCCAAATGAGGGCTACATTTTTACAATGAATTTTACAATGTTCAATATATTAATTGATAGTAATAGAGGGCGATTTGTATTACAGGATGTGTCCTTAACCTAGAGAAACATTATTAGCAATGTATTTGCTAAAGCATTGAATGATCATTGCTATTTTCCATAGAAGTACATTTCCGTCGAGTTTTTTCAAAGAATTAATGCGCGCATTTTATTTCTTGAAAGTTGCCCTACGAATTCACCAAATTAATTTTCTGTAGTGCTAGCCATTTAAAAATGACAACCTATTGTTTAACTGGCGAATAAAATTCGCTGCTGCTCGAAATCTGCTTGACTACTCCCGTCCCTACCTCGCTGGTACCCTCTTATGACGTTCGCCGACGTCAATCCCAAGGGCGATTCTCCAGTCGGTGTCACCCTCCGGCGCGGTCCTCTAGCTGCCACGATTGCCAATAAGAGAAGGACCCAGATGCTAATTTAAAAAAAATGTAATTCTAGTCCATATTCCACCATTCTAATACTAAAATCACTACGCTGTTAAATAGTACAGCTATATGGATTAAATAAGAGCATTTTCAACATCTATTACCCAACTAGTTTAATCCGTGCAGCTCGGGGATGAAGAATTACATAACTACTTCCAATATTCATTTTATAATAGCAGTTCTGCTCTTGTCATTATTAAAGGAAAATATTGTAATTAAAGTTTAGAACTTCACTGGGAATTGATATACATATTTGGATATTCATTGGACTATTTATTTTTTGAGAAATTCAGCATCGGCTATTGTTTTCATATATACGAATATTGTTGAGTCTAATTCGTAACTAATTTTAAACATTTACAAATTGAGCTGGTGGCTCAGTGGGCGAGGTGTCACACTCCTCACTATAAGCATCCCGCTCCCAGCCCTACAAATAGATGGGTACCTAACAGTCATGAATACACACGCGCCCATTTTTTTTTACATACAATTATGCCGATTGCATTATTTGTGCATTTTAATCTATATTAACAACATTTTTAGAGAAAATATATACTGTTCGTACATCAACCGATGTGATATGGTTGAACACTCGCACGTGTTAATTGCATACTACACATCGATTGGACGTATCAATGGTCTTATAATTTTTGACACTTTTTCAACACCATATTTTGAACCACGCAGATCAACGCTGAAAACTGTGTGAACTTATACAGAATACGAGGTGGTATTGAATTAGTGTTATTTTTAACACCAAATTTTTTACAGTACAAACGGCATCATTTTCCTAACAGTTCATGAGGGCAATCATCGGAGTTCCAATAGAATGCCGAATTCAATGGATTCCAGTAGTTCATTAACCCACAGATACGGGTGACCAATTCTGCTGGGAACGAGATAGAATAGAGACTGTCGGAAAATTGTATCAAATCCGCGAGTGTCGTGGTTCAAAATTCAAAATTCAAAATTCATTCAGATCGAAAACTTTTCGCGACTCCCTTGATTTCAGCAATTTCAGTAGTACACAAAATCGAGTAAAAGCATTACAAACTTCATGGATGTTCTTGAATTCATAAAATTGATATATTTATTGATAAGAAGTTTATCAAATAATTAATCGACTTGAAGATTGTTAAATAATATATTTTGAAAGTGACGTTGTTGGCAAAATCAAGATTTATAGTTTGAAATTTCTATACGTATAGTCCATTTTTTCACATGACAAAATAAAATATTAGCTGGCCCCACGTCCGTTTGAATTCTCTAATCCATGGTTCCGCCATGACGGTCAGTCGCCATCGGGCGACTCGTCGAAGTTATGCGTTTTCCCGGATGCCCCGCGGAAACCGAGAACAATAGTGGTACTTCCGGTACGCGCAAGGCCAGAACTCATGACGCTACGGAGGGAGCTGGATGGTGGGGCCCAAGGGAGCACGTACTGTACTCTTACACCCGTACAGCATAATTTGATGCGCGTTACCCCCTATGGCCTGCGATTGCCACTTGCATGCATCCTACTATTTTCAGCGGATCGATTTTCATCCAGTTTGATTACAGGTGCCATTCGCGTTGGACGTGCCCTCCATTGGCACCTGTTGCCATCATTTATACTTTCGCACCAGACTTTTTTTTATTTTACCCTATACTTCGTTACAAATAAGACAAGGACACGGCCATCTCCAATTTCATTGAAAATCAGCCAGTTTTCTTGACGACTAACTATTTATAAAGTAAGTTTCTTTTTTATTATTTATTTTATCCTATTTCTATTTTTTTTTTTTTATACAATGGGGTAATCGTAATTTTGTTTACGACTTCAGCTTCTCACTCCTAGTTTCATTTACACTCGTGAGAATTATGTATTGCTAAATTCGCGAAAAAAATATAGTGAAGGCTTTTTCGATAAATCGTTGAGTTACTTGATAAACATATTTTTGCACATTTCACTGAATTAAATGATAAAGAATGTGAATTAAGATAAAATTAAGATAACGTTTCGTTATATGCACTGGAATCATTGCACGGTCTTTGAAGGGCGTGAGTTGCGTTTTTAATATTTTTATTAATATTTCTTACTTTTCCGATTGACGTAGATCAACGATTTCTCTTTCTGAAAGCACTTAAAATCTCGTCAATGCAATTTTACTGCACGTCTACAAAACAGCTAAAATTCGCTGCAGCTGCTACTGTTTGTAGTAACGAAACTTAAACTGTCGATATGGAAAAATAGTTATGTAAAAATAACTTTGCTTACATATTTTTTACGAGTCACTCAATTGTGAATGAGCTGGACTCTAGACCAGAATTGAAACGAAAAAATAGTATGAATCTAATGAACCTCTAGAAGACGGAAATCCGATTTTTCGGCTCGTTATCGGTTTCATGTTTTTTCGAAGTATCATTTTAATGTATATATTAAAGTTCCAAATCTAAAACTGGAGTAATCAATAAAAAATCCATCCATCTTCTAAAGGTTAATGATTTTAACGGATAGAACATACATTCTCAAGCCATAAATGAAGTACAACGTCTAAGGGACTCATTTACATTGTAATTCATATGAAAATGGCCCCTCTAAAATACATTTTGCTCATGAACGTATGTACTATACAACTTGTATTGCATCATCTCATTTTAAATTAGGAATATAAATTTGATAGACACAAGGTAATCGATTAAAATATATAACGAGAAATATTCCAAAATTTGAAGAAAAAAAAAATCACAAGACTTTTAATATCACAGGATAAATATGTTAAAAGGCAGTTTCCATGACTTTTTTTCTTGCGTATTGGCAGTTTCCAGGACATTTGGTATTTTCCAGAGCTGGAAAAATCCTATACGTAACGCATACTTCCAGGACTGTTTGGCGGCACTCACACCGAATTTTCCAAAAAAATTTTTATGCTGGACACTTGGAGTTGTGATGGGCTAAGAAGTAGTTCGTTAGGTTAAATTATGTTAGAATTTCAATGTCACATATTCCAAGGTTTAGTTTTTTTTTTTTAGAAAAAAAATACATTGGATTGCCGTTGTGAGTGCCGCATGGCCTCGAAATTGCTCTAAACATGTTTACATACATATAGTAGTTTAAAACTCTAAATATAATTGTAATCGTATGTGCAAAAGATATATTTAAGAATGGAATTCTTTACTTTCCACAAAAGCTGCAATCCTTGCAATATGATGCAAGGTATTGGGAATAGAAGAAAATCCGTTGCGTGCTATTGGACGGTTAACGTCACCCAACACAATATCCATCCGTTTCCGGTTTAATTGTAAGATGTGCCTAGTAACTGCATCACGCATGAGAATATCGTGCAGTGCGTGCTGCGTGCACATTAAAACATTGAAAAGTACACAAAAGTCCCTCTTTCCTTTTCACAATCGCGTCATTTTGCCATTACTGTGAAAACCGATTACCGATATTATGAGAACGCCCTTTGCACATTGAGTATACCGAACGGCAAAAAAACCTGAAATTTCATTTTTATATCCATAAATATTCTGGTTTATGAAATATGCCCATATACTCGTTCGTTACCTACAAATTCTTTGACTCATAGTACCTTACATGACTTTTGACTATTTTAACGAAACTCAAATTATAATACAAAATTCTAATAAAAAAATTGACGATTTATTTCCATTAATTTTATAATATATTATAAAACTGACCTTTCTTAATTCTACTTAACCTAAACCCTAATTATGTTTGTGCAGGCGACTTGAGATATTGGCAGAATACATAGCATTAATTGAGAACGCGACATATGCAAATTGCTGTATATTTGTGCAACGTACCTGATGTCCATCAAGCTATGCCAAAACGCATGCTTGTAAAAGAGAAAAATAGAAAGATAGAAAGGGAGAGAGAGAGAGAGTAAATGGGGGGGGGCGGAGGAGGGGACGGGGAGTGGTGGGGAGAAAACCATTCAGAATCGAAACAAGAATATAATAAAAGGATACAAAAGTGGGGAGGTGGCAATGGAATTGAATAGGCATGCGTGTGGTTAGTAACTATGTGTGACAGGGGACGGCTGTCCTCGCACCCTGGAACAACTATAATTGCAATCTTGTCCAAAGCTCACACTACCGTGAACAATATACAAACGTTCAATATTAATGTTCACATTTGGTCAATGAATTACTCAGTGGAACGTGGGTTACGCTTAATTACACTAGAGACGTTTAACGCAAGTGTTATTTATTGGTGTATAAATCTTCTATCAAGTGGCGCAGGCCAGTGAGGTTATGTTCGGCTTTTCAGTCAAACAAATCTTGACCATTCGATCTAACCGTTTACGGGATGAAAGTTTGTCACTTAAAAGTGAACCAAGTAACTGTAGCTGATGTTTTGTTTAAAAAACCAAAAACTGCAAGCCTAACCTTATCGCTGATATGCAAGTTATTGATAAAAGCTATTGATAATGAAACCTATGATAAAAGTTAAATTTTTCTGAAGGAAGGATTATTTGAAATTTTGTTTCGTTTTAAATTTTATTTAAAAATTTTTTTTTAATACCGCTTGCGCAGTACCAATTCTTGTTATAAGTGTGATGTTGGAACAAGGGTTATGGAATTCCTACTAGGCACTCACCCTGAACACTTCCACACAGTGCGTAGACGTGCACGCGCGTATCTTCGCATATACAAATGTCAAAGACTCACACATGCCCCTAAAGGCATCAGAGCGTGGTTCCATCTTCCCTACGGAACTCTGTTGCTGGTTATCATTACACCGATCACCTAATATGAGATTACGCAAAGGGACTTTCATGTCTTCGATTCTAAATAGTATACTGATTTTTCTAAATTTCAATCGCAATCTAAATTAAAAATTTTATTTCCGTAAATCAACGCTTCGCATATAAAAGATAAATTATCTTATTGCTAAATAGTTTGAAATATTCACAATCGACGTAGACACATTTAAAAATACTTGATTGTCCATTTAACGCGTTTTGTTGTTTTTTTTTTGTTGAAAATAATAAATGGAACGAATCATTTGTGTACTAGATAAAATTGTCTTTCAAAAATGTGGTACATGTATACAAGCAAATGCATTCTACAATATTATTCAATGCACTTCTTCGAATGCATTAATGTAATATGGGGTCAGTGCTTCTTTTATTTATTGTGGGACTAAATTGCGTATTGCATGAAACACTGAAGAAGAGAAATTGCAAAGCAATTATGAAACATGGCATAGGTTATGTCGAGGCTTTACCCTATTGTTCGGCAAATGCGAACCCATGGAATCTGATGGGGACACTCGATAGTTATCATGCGTACGTGTGCGACTCAACTTGGGTTTATTCAGTTCAGTGAAAAATTAGTTCGGTCAGTGCGCGTCCAGGCAACAAGTGATTTAGTCAAATTCCGAGCGCGTATTCCTTTCGCGATAGTACCGCTATTCCACGTACAACCTAATCACGATATAGTTTACATATACTAAAATTGCTTACAACTAATTATTTGATATCGCACAAATTAATTCAAAAGATGTTTCAAGCATACTTAACTATTTAATATTTCAATAGAAGAAAATGAATTTCCTAGTGGTACGTATAATTTCTTCATGACTCTATTTCGTGTAGAATTATTTATTTTAAGAACAGCACAGCTTGATTATTTTTCATCTATTTTCTCTCGCAAATACTTTAATGACTCGGTGCATGAAACTACTTAAATCGATGAAATGAACTTGATTTTATAGCAACCATCAAAATAAATGTTCGGAATTGTATTTCCGTACGTCTAGTAAATAAATATTTGCCAATTATATTAAAATATATTATATTTTTTTTCAGCACTTCGATACAAGTGAAATGACCACTTGATTGTGTCGCCAGAATCTACCATTCAAAATGAAAAGAATTCATGACACGTTCAGTATGGTTCAAGCTATCACCGTTCTTACGATTCTAAAGATGCTCGCCAATGGTAAGTTTATTAATTAGTTGTAACAAAATCGTTCTAATATTTAACTTTAAAATGGGCATATAAGAGTGCAGTGCTTTCAGGATCAAAGTGTGAACTTTTTCAAAGTACCTACACACTCTACTCATACATATATACGTCCTGAACAATTAGAACGTACACATTCAATGTGTTAATTGTATCTTAGAGAATTGTTTAAAATTCAAAATATACTTCAGTTGTACTAAACATTAGCGCTCTACTTTCAAATTCAAAAGATATCTCAAGTCTACTGTAGTACTACTGACGCTTAGCAAATACAGTAAGTAGTAGAAAACGTTTCAGTCAGACTGTAGTGTAACCTGTTATTCAAACAACAGAATTTACTTGTCAAAATAATAATATAGTTTACGCTAAAAACCTTAATGCTATATAATTAAGGCAAGTATCAGTATGGTTTTATGGCAAAATAACCATGTTTAAATTTCATATACTATGTATTTCTCATAGGCATTCGCTGTTTGAATACTTTGCATTACTAAGATCTAAACGAACGCATTTAATAATATCGCGAGTCACAGTACTATTTCACCGACGTCATCGTGTAATTACTTTTAAGAATTTCAATATGCATTGAATTCACATAAAATGCATATATCTGGAACAAATGCGAATAGAATTCTGCCGAGGTTAAAAGTTTTCTCAGAATTCACTAATGCCATTCGACTTTTATTTGTAGCATTCGAGCATAAAAAAAGAAAGTGAAAACTATACAGAAGTATAATACAGAATAGAATCCTAGGTTCAACTTTTGGGAATATATCACCTAACTATTATACCGAACAATGGCACGCATGAATCAACCTCATGAAAATGTGATGACGCAATTTCCGGTTTCCTGTAGCCGCTTCGCTATCTCAAAATCCACGCTGCCAATGCCAGGCATAATACAAACCAACAATGTTCATAAACTTTTATCCTCGGCAAATAATCCTGTCAAAAGAAATATATTAATTAGCAATAACTTTCATCGACATAAAATTTATTTGGCATAAATTTATCCAGATTTTAAAGTTAAAAATATTTATACCGATGCTAACGATGACGATAATGAAAAAAATCGGTGGTTATATGAGCAAAAAAATTTCGCGAATAACTAAACTACCTGTAGCCCATCGTGGATGTAAATCAAAGGATGTCACGAGATTGCGAAATTGCGTGATTCAGCGCATCGGTCTCTCCCTGTACAATTGATAGTTATGATGTACGAGCCAGATGAAATCAAAACGTTTTATGTTGAACTTTGATTCATATCCGACTGAAAGGAAGTAACCTCGATTTTATGAAAACCATAGAGATATACAAAGTTTTACAAAAATAATTTATTAAATTCTTTTTCAGCCCAGACGACATGTAATGGCGGATCGGGTCGAGTTGTCTATGAGAGATTACCGGATCAACAACTTCAAGGTTTCGACGATGACGTAGTAAGTATAGAATATTTTTAAAATAAACTAATACTTGTGTTGAGCGCATGCAAAAGAAATATTTGCCTTTATAGATATATCCACTGAATATATTTTGTCCGAGTGTTACTACGACCTTGTATATTTATCCAGGTAAGAGATTCCGCGCCGCCATTCAGAGTACTGGAGAAATGTCAAGAGCTTTGTTTGAGAGACAGAACTGCAACGAATAATCTCGTGAGAGCTTGCACGAGCTTCGATTTTCAACCCGGAAGTAGAATAGCATCGTTCAGTGGTGCTGCCGAGTACGAGGAGAGCACTTGTTATCTAACGAGAGAGCAAGCTCAGCCAGAGGGCATTGGAAATCTGATGCTAGTACCCAATAGCGTCCACTTCACTGAAGTCTGTCTCACGTGTAAGTATTTTCATGTTTCTTGCTGGACGAATAACATTGGTAAAATAAACAGTCGACGTATAGTATATATTATAGACTATGACCCATTAATTGTTATACTATCGCAATGAATATATTTTTAAAAAATGAACAATACCTTTACTAATATAATCAACTATTTGTGTCGATAGCAAATCGTATAGAGAGAGACTGTCCGAACCGTCGATATGTATTTGAAAGGCATCCACGAAAAAAATTGAAATTACCATTAACCGATCTCAAGGAAGTTAGTGCAGCTAACAGGACGGATTGTGAAGATAGGTATGATATTAAATTATTATTTTGAGTGGGAATATTATGATAGTAGAAACTAATGAATCAATAGTTTGAACGTGTAGTACGTATTTATATAAATTTTGGTTATTTTGTTTATTTTGGTCCTATCTTTGTAAACGAATACAGGTGTCTGAACGAGTTTAGTTTTGTTTGTCGCTCCGCGACATACGATGCAGCATTGAGAAGTTGTTCTTTGAGTCGTTTCACGAGAAGAACTCATCCGGAACTTTTGGAGGACAATCCGAATTCCGATTATTTGGAAAATACTTGTTTGAATGGTATGGCTATAGTGCATCAATCGTATAAGCTGTCGTTCATATAAAACATTATATTTTCACTGTTTCATAATTACGCATTATGATTACATATACAGGGTGTTTCCTAAGTCCCGCACAAGAGACATACCGTTAGATCCGGCGTGAAAAAATAAAAATATTGGCGTTGACAAAAATCAAAAATTTTAATTAGTTTATTAATTATTAAAGATTGAAGTAAGCCAATAATAAGCGCGTGAAAACTGGTAACTCCTCCTCAATCTCCTCCCATTGGGGACAGCCGATCATTCATTTCCCCACAAAAACAGTGACCGGTGGATACGTAAATATAGTAACGTAAATAAACAATATAGTAACGTAAATAAACAAAAGAATAATGTAAAATGTCTTTTGTGGGGAAATGAATGATTGGCTGTCCCCAATGGGAGGAGACTGACGAGGAGTTACCAGTTTTCACGCGCTTATTATTGGCTTACTTTAGTCTTTAGTAATTAATAAACTAATTAAAATTTTTGATTTTTGTTACGCCAATTTTTTTATTTTTTCACGCTGGATCTAACGGTATGTCTCTTAACCGGGGCTTAGAAAACACCCTGTATATAGTATTTTCCAAAAAATACTTGAAACATGGATTTCTAATTTTAAAAAAATACTAAATCGAAAATATCATTCACATATCATATCATACATCAAATATCTAAACATGTACTTCAGTTCACGTGCGAAGAAAGAGTCCAGAAAAAAAGGCCGTCCAGCAAAATTAGTGGCGTTGATAGTGAATGCACGTGCACAGGAATACATACCCAAATATTGGATCTGCGTACGTACGCGCATAGCCAATAGATTAGCTGATTTGTGTCGTAGAATCTGAAGTAAATGAATTTTTTTATATAAACAAGCATATAATTCCAGCGGAACGCCGATGCGATGGTTTAGCCGTTTTTATCAAAGAAGAGAACAAGCGTCTCCGTGGTCCATTCGAGGTTGACATTTACACGAATCTAACCCTCGAAGAATGTCAGGCACTTTGCCTAAGAGCAGAAAAGTATTTTTGCCGGAGCGTAGAATACGACGAGCAAACGAGACAGTGCGTAATTTCAGAAGAGGATTCAGTTTCACAAAAGGATGATATTGGTATCAGCAGCAGCCCAAGCTACCACTTCTACGATCTGGTTTGTCTAGACAATCGTAAGTTTTTCTATGACAGTAAACACTCACTTAAAGCTTAGCATACTAAATCATGAGTAAGCCAAAAAAAGGTTATTCAGGACTATCGAACCACCTGAAGATGGTTCTACCATGGGAATTAGTAAAAATCAATTGGACAGAACGATCTTGAGATGGTTCAATAGTCCTGAATAATCGCGTGTATATTTAATACAAATGATAAAAACTAAATTCATATCATGCATTTGGAAAAATCGTATAAATCAAACAAGCAAATTCGAAAATCTTACCTTTATAACCAGGAATAAATATTACGTTAAATTTCACAATGAAGGTCATTCGAGACCAAATCTTATCTCATACAGTGGCTTAAAAACAGCCATAATTTTCATAAAGGTAGAAGAGGGTAATGAAAAAAAAATGCTCCTTTATAATTCTCGCGAGGGTTGTCGAGTCCCACGAATTACTTATTCCTGGTAAATAGCTAGCGATGGATGACCCATGTCATCACTAACGTAATGTAGATCCGTCCGCCGTAGCACGAGGATCCGAATATCCAGACAACAGCGTGACCTCTCACCTCTTCGCCCCCGGGCGTCGACCGGACACGGCCTTCCAGCGCTACCGAAATTCACGCCTCAGCGGCGAGTTTCCTTCTGAAATCACCGGACGAAGCCTCAGCGAGTGCCTCGACGAATGTCTCAGGCAAACGAGTTTCCAATGCAGAAGTGCTGTTTACTCTGAACACTTTCATACTTGTCGCCTCAGTCGATACAATCAACGCGATGGACACAGAATTATCTATGACGCGGACTATGACTACTACGAGAACTTAATGCGTAAGTTCCTTCTATTTTTTGAGCATCAAGTAATCCATTACACAGTTTTCTTACCTCACGATATCTCGATGTCATTAAAATACATAATCATATAGCAACAATGCTATTCAATGTACTGCTCGTGTTTTAAAATACACTGCATCGTTGACATGTTTATATTCTGTGAATATAAATATTCTCATAATATATTTTTAGATATTTTGCTAGTAATGAACTTTAAAAAAAAAAGTCACACGGCAAGGTCAATATACGGAGACTGATATAATCAGCACCCCATTGTCATTCAATAACATGCTAATTGTTGAGACAAAAACGTATTCATTTCACAGTACTGTGGTTCGTGTCTTGCGCAGCAGTGCGTGTAGAGCATTATTTAAGTGCAAGCACTCGAAGCGTGGTTCATGCAATGACTCTATCACGATATTCTATGCATATGTAATTTTGAATATATGATTCCAGATCAATTCCTTGACGGAGACGGATCTATGCTCAGACCGGACCCTCTTGGCCAAGGTACCAATGTAGGCAGACCATCTCTTGGTGGACCAGGTAAGATCATGTTGCATCAAACAAACGGTGATCTACTTGCATTAAAACATTTCTGTGAGAATGATAACTTAACCGAAATTTCATTAAGTTACGTAATAATAATCTCGAGGTATATGCGTATTCACGCTTAACAGTTACTCATTGCTTGTTCTTGAAGATTGAATTATTATGGTTCAGTTAGAAAATACTCATTCTTAATTATAGTAGATTTAACGTTACGTTTTTTAATTGTGGCTTTTAGAAAGGAATTTTAAAATAGAAATAAGTAGTTTGAAAAGTTCCTAAGAAAATTAATTATATCTTTAATTAATAGGATATCCTGACTACGATAAAGGCTATCCTGGCGATAAAGGTGATCGTTACCCCGATCACTACCCAATAC
This sequence comes from Cephus cinctus, assembly GCF_000341935.2. Lineage (NCBI taxonomy): Eukaryota > Metazoa > Arthropoda > Insecta > Hymenoptera > Cephidae > Cephus > Cephus cinctus. The sequence continues at coordinate 134,724 of NW_014333067.1, read as the reverse complement.
CAGGTGATAGATATCCTGATGACAGGTATCCTGGTAGTGGTCAATACCCGATCGGAGGTGACCGTTATCCAAGTGGTCCGGATCGGTATCCAGTCGGTGACCGTTATCCTATTCATGGAGATCCATATCCACCTAGAGGAGATCGATATCCAATTAGCAGCAATAGATACCCCATTGGGGGAGGATCCATTGGGGATAGATTCCCAATCGAAGGAAGTCGCTATCCTAGCGGTCCAGGACCTATAGACAGATATCCAATTGGCCCAGATCGTTACCCTACCACCTTAGATCGGTATCCTCTTCCGGAAGACCATATTGATCGTTACCCCATAGGACCGGGAGGGGGTAGACTACCCCTTGATCGTTATCCCGTGAGCGACAGATTCCCAGATAGAGATCCTTATCCCACGCGAGACCGGTAAGTCCTGTTGAAACAAACAACAATTAGCATTTCTGTAAGTTATTTCGAGTAAAATTGAAAACATATTTTCTTCGTCTTTAGATATCCAGGCCTACCAGGAAATGGCTTATATCCAGGCGAATATGACGATATTCGCGGAACGAAAGGATACGGAGAGCGACCCCTTTATAGCGGTTTCCCGTACGGCCATGCTCGACCCATAAATGACTATGACGGTGGTTATGGTAATAGTATAGGTGGTATTAGTGGCGGCGGTTACATAGGCGAGGGAGGAATTTATCATTCTCGTCCATTTGGAAATAATGGTGGACCAATTATTGGTCGGCCGCCGCTACTTTCCCGTTGCGACGAACAAGATAATTTTCGACAAGTGGGTGCCCGAACAAGAGTTCGGAAACCTTTTGTAAGAAGGTACACAACGGCTTCGTCTTTGGCACAGTGCGAAAGGGAATGTGCAGACGCCCGAGACTTTGTGTGCCGATCGTTCAACTATAGACCGTACGCAGCGCCCTATGGGGCGGAACGTGACAATTGTGAATTAAGCGACCGAGATTCCAGAGACATGGATATGGGAAATCCTGTATATTATGACAGTGGATCTGATTATGATTTTTACGAGAGGAACAATGGTAGACAGGGTGTCGATGGCGAATGTCTTGATGGTGAGTATATTGTGAAAGGGATAGATTAAGATTTTTTTTTTTAATTTTAAGGACACGCACGTGCATGAAATTGTAAAGGCAGATACACAAAAGGTATACGTAAACGTATAATCTCTTTCTTTTCAGCTAATTCAAGAAAATATTTGCTATGCCGTCTTTCGCTTATGACCAGAAAAATTTGTTACCTTTAATAGGGTTTCGTAAAAAAGCGAATTTGCTTCTGGAATCACATCTTATAATCAAACGCGTATCTTGTGTACAATGATTTTCTTAAAATTACGAAGTGAAACTAAACTGAGCTTTAAACTTCGTTGTTGCGTGAAAAATAAAGAAAGTCAATTTCAAAAAAAAATTAAAATAAATCACAAGTAAATAAAGCATATTACTGTCTAAAAGCTTTTTCTTACCCAGATCGGACATTAAAAAAGCCTATGCACCACATTGTGATAGAATTTGAAAAATCTCTATTCTCCATTTACTCGGTTATATGACATACGTTGATCTAAAATTAAAATACAGTGTATTTTCTATCTATCCGTCGAGATCTATTTTCCGTATTGATGTGAAAAATTTAATGAATACGCACTAGAATTACATCGTTAAACTATTGCCTATTTCAAACGACATCATATATGAATTGATTGAAAATTTGCATGCCTACCGAGAGCAAAATGATCCTTCGTCAGTAATATTGAAATATATTAATTTAGTAATTAAAGATAAAAGTATGACAATATCAACAATACTCGAAATATTTTATATCCGTGACTGAAATTTCTCATCGACTGTGTTCTCTGTTTTCAGTGAGTCAAGTTTGTAACGAAGACGGTATGGAATTCACACTAAGAACTCCAGAAGGATTTATCGGAAGAATTTACACTTACGGATATTATGATCGCTGTTTCTTCCGCGGAAACGGCGGTACGGTAAATGTACTCCGGATAAGCGGAGCCCAAGGATATCCTGAATGCGGCACTCAGCGGGTATCTTAATACTTGATATTTAAAAACTTTCCTTCAATTGTAATACTTACAAGCAGCTTATAAAAAAATATTTTAAATCATAGTACGGCGACACGATGACCAACATCGTAGTAGTCCAATTCTCGGATTACGTGCAAACTGGCAGAGACAAGAGATTCAATCTGACTTGTCTATTTCGAGGCCCAGGCGAAGCTGTCGTCACTTCCGGCTACATCGGTGCCGGGTACGCCAGGTCATACCCCGCTCTGTGTGTCTTCATGCACCAAATTCACTACTTCCATTTTCATCGTGATTTCGCCTGAACTTCTAATACCTGATAATTATACACACCAGAACGACGTGCACGCTTGCATAACAGATTTACAGCCGCGGCACAAATTTTATTTTTTCATCTTCACCAAGGTGTTGATAATTTGCACATTATTTATAGGCTTACCTTTCCACGTTTTAATACTCCCATTAGATTTAATAACATATTGAACTGCACCATTCTTTGCAAGAGATGGGTATCTGATGAATCGTTGTTTCCGAATCTCTATGAATTTAACAAAACGTGTACTTTTGCTTAGTTAAATCGATTTGATCACAACCAGTTTTCGGTCACATATGAATCATATAGGTACCTAATTGGACTCTCTTGAATTTCAGTAGATCGGGGTCACCCATCCCGATCGAGTATCTTCCAGCCGAAAATACGTTAAGTTCTCGGGTACGTTTGCTGATCCTTTATCAAGGTCGACCCACGACAACCATAGCGGTTGGAGATCCACTGACCTTCAGATTGGAAGCTCAAGACGGGTAAATATTTATTAATTTTCTCATTTTTATCGCCTGCCGACAATGACTTTTGGCAATTTTATTATTTTTAGGTACAACTATGTAACGGACATATTTGCAACCAACGTTATAGCTAGAGATCCATATTCGGGACGAAGTGTTCAGCTTATAGACAGATATGGGTATGAAAACAGTTCATTTAGATTAGGCATAATAAAAAATAATAATTTGATTTCATAATTGACCGAAATTCACTTTTTAGCTGCCCAGTGGACAACTTTGTTTTTCCTGGACTGGATCGTCTTCGCGAAGGCGATAGTCTCGAAGCTCGCTTCAACGCTTTTAAAATTCCGGAATCAAATTTCTTAGTATTTGAGGCAACAGTTCGTACTTGTCGAGACGGCTGTCAACCAGCTTACTGTTCGGGAAGTGCAGGAAGAAGCGAACCGTCCTTCGGTAGGAAACGAAGGGATGTGGGCAACGATACTTTAATTGAATCTGATGAAGATGTGGCAAATATGACAGTCTCAACGTCAACAATGAATACTACAAGCACCGATGAGGATGTTCAAAAAGAGGAAAAGCAAGAGGAAGAGAACGAAGAGGAGCACGTTCGAGAAATGATAGAGGTAAGTTATATGTCATTTGTAATATTAAAAAATCTCTCTCTAGTCTCAATTAGAGTCGTTAAAATTGTTAGGTTATTATATTATATTATGTGAGATTCTTTGTTACTTTATTCGTCCACCTCAGTGTAAAAAATGATCTTCTCAATCATTTATAGGTTTTCGACTCGCGCATGGATATGATTGAGGAGAATATTGTCGAAAAACAAACAAAAGTCGTCGAGACTGTTTGCATCACTCCAAACGAATACTATGGATTAGTTATTGCAGTTTGTGGCCTTGTGGTACTTCTGGCATCTGTTGTTGTCCTTTCTATGATTGTTTACAGGTAAGAAATATTCAACAGTATGTAATACTTTGACTTCGTTCGTTCAAACGAATGAAAAGTCATTCTTGTGTCTGTGAGAAAATTTAGAGAAAATTCCGAATTAATTAACAGAGAAAGGAATATACCGTATGTCCCATTCCAAGTAGGACACCGGAAGTTGCTGCGATCGAAAATGAGTAATAATAATCGCATCTGCCGAACGAATTATTCTTCGGTATAGTATGAAGTTTTAGCTGGTTTTCGATCGCGGCAACTTCAGGTATTCTACTTGGGATGAGACATACAAAATATTATTATATTTTATGTACTGGGTAGGCCAGAAAAATAGAACAAATTAAAAAAAAAACAGGTACATCATACCAGAACTCAAATCAAAGGTTACTTTATTGTTTTAATAATGATCACTGGCTGATCGAACAATAATTGTGAAAATGTATCAAAATTATTGCTTATTCACATATTTATTAGAAATTCAACTCACTGAACTATGTACGGTAATATCTTTAGCTGCCATTGAAAACTATTTATCCATTTTTTTTGTTTTCAAACCCGGGACTTTTCGATTACCGGTCGACTGCTCTGACTACTGAATTAAGCCAGCCACTTGCTACACTTTTCCGAATCGTCCCTACTAAGAAAATTTCATTTTCGTTACAATATATTGGCCTTTATATCAAATTATGAAGCAGCACCTGTACAAGGGCAACGAATATATACGACAAAGTTTATTGAAACATTTTGAAAAAATGTTAACAATTATTTTTAATGTTTCTTTCACTTTTAATTATAAAATAGTCTATTAAATAATTTTAATATATTCAATACTCTATAGGAAATATGCCTATTCAGTGATTATGAAGAATCGAAGAGCCGATAAGACATCACATCACAGCTCCAATCCTGAAGATGCTTACAGTACTCGGGTGCAAAATAATTTTTCATTTTTAAGATCTGGACTACAAAAGCCATTCCAATCCACGTAAGTTTTGGATACAAGTTCACAATGTACGATAACGATTGAAAATAGGACAAACTGAGCGCACAAAAGATAATCTTTGCCGATAAAGTTATTTGAAAATTAATGCATAGATCAATTTGCTTGAAATCATATATCATTTACCTTATATTTCATTATAAAAATAAACATATTTATTTGATAGATCTATCTCGAGATCATTGAGCCACGTGATAAATCAACGCTTGAGCAGTGGCAGTGCATTAGAAGGAGCTGTTGGTCTAGCAACTAATCGAAGAAGCGGATTTGATCCCAGCGAGCCGATTTATACCGACCCATCGCTTTTTGAAATTGCGCACTGCTCAACGAATGAGCCAAAATCCGCGCGTAATGACAATTTTCATTTCATGTAATGAACGTTTACCATATTAAAAAAAAATACGAGTAATATTTGATATCGGTCCCTTCGCTGATAAATTGACATTTACACACAATTGGCCACTGATTTCTGGACTTCAATAATTTCATCTTGTATAGCACACTGCGACAATGACCTTGGTGTTGAAACATTCTATTATTATCAACGAAGGGTGAGAAACATAATATCGAAATATGCGAGAAATTAAACGTGTCCAAGAAGACTTTGAAATATTTCTCGAAAAGCGAATAGCATCAGTGTCAATTAATACGATTTATGAGATGTAGCTTAGTCAGGTAAATTCTTTTTGTAATTAACGATAAACTTAAGGTACTTATTTTTATTGGTCTTCGTTAGGATTACTTGATCCAGACAGCTACAACTGCCAATGTTTATAATGAATTTACTAACTGCCAATAGATAAGACTTTATCGTAATATTGAAGTTTCCAAATTTTGTAGAATTCTCCAAAAATATTTAAATTGGTTTCTATGTCTCGTAATCCACTACATCCGCACACTGCCTTACTTAGACCAATAAATGATAGTCGTAATCATATTTAATACAAAATATAACACGAGGAGGATCCCTTTTCTAAGAAAAAAAAAATACTTGAACTATAGGCGAAGATGATTCGTCAGTAATAATAATTGTTGTTTGAGGTATCGAATAAAGATCTTATAAATGCTTTATTCATTGAAATGTGTGGTGGTCAAAAATTCATTTATCCTATAAATATCATAATTTTTTCAAAAAGCATAAACAAGTTATTAAATGTTAGGATAAATATAATTAAGTTATCTATGGCGAAAATAATACATTTTGTATTCAATACATAAAAACAAGAATGCAATCGCCAAAGCTCGCAAAAGCAAAACTGTGAAATTATTTTACGGATTTCTTTACACTTTAGGTGAAAAATTACGTTATCATTGCTGTTCATCGAATACAAAGAAGTGCATTTAACAGTAAAAATGTAAAATGCGGGTACAAAGATGGAGAAATATGTTTCAAGTATTCTCCCCATTTCGGAATTAATTGAAACATTAACTATAATTGCATTATTCATAAAGAGAAGCCAATAAGTATAAACTAATATAAAGAGAAAACATTTGTATTAATTTGCTACTGGTATTTATGAAAAATAAATATAATATTATGGAAAATAGAAACGTATCTCTTGCTAAATATTTATGACTGCTTCTGAATAATTTTGAAAAAAAAAGAAAACAATTAATCCTCCTTTATTCTGTCAAGTTTATACGTAAAGAAAAGCATTCTTAATCTAGCTTCTTCCTTCCGATAGTGAGCTTCTTCGAGCTTCACGCGAATCTCTTCCTTTTGCATAACTGCAATATCGACCTTCATCTGAGCTTCTGAAAGCGCAAGTACGTGAAGCTCTTCTTCTCTTTGGGAACTTTTAGTGCTTCTACGAGTTTTTCCTTGAAGAATTTGAGGCGATATCATGACGTCGGTAGGATATGTTCTGGAGTTTATCAGCTTTTTTCGTGCAAGCTCTTCTTTTTCCCCCTGATTATCTTCGACAGATGATTCGCGATCAGTAATCAATCTGTCACTACAATCATCTCTTGGGCCAACGGACGAGGAGCTTTCTCGATTATTTCCAAAAGGGTCTGAAATTACTATGAATTGCTTGCCGCTACTTCCTTCCTCTGGCTGCTGAAGAAGCCCTGATAAAAAACTCGAAGAGTTCAGACTATCCGGACAGCCTGAATCTCGTAATGGCATTTCCTTTTTTATGCCAAGCTTAGAAGTCTTTGGCGCAGATACTCCTTGAAGAGTAAAAGGTTCCGACGCTTTGGGTTCAAAAACTACGTTTGGAGGAAGTCCAATGTTCCCGCTGCTTGAAGGAGTTTCCGTTGATGTTTGGTTAGAATTACAATTCTCCCAAGATGGTCCAACAACTCTAGTACGGTCACTGCAAAGATCATTAAAACTCTTTAAATGACTTCTATAAACAAAAACTGCGTTTAAATAATATTGTACCAATTTTTTTCCTTTTTCAGAAATATATCATAATATTAAGGGCAGATCTCAAAGTAATAAAGAGGTTACGCCACAATTGCATACGCATATACGGAACATAGATGTAACTGCTAAAATCCAAATCTAAACCGACAGTTAATGTACCATATATTTTGAATATTTCGGAAAACCTTCAAAGTTGTATTACAACAGCAGTTTCACGAATGGGATATATACTGTTGCAAACAAACGTTGCATTATTAAAAACTTGATAAGGATTAATAAACTAGTTAATTGTTACGGTTTACCGAGAACTCCTCTCTTCTCGATTTCTCTTGCAAGCTTTCATGTTTTCCCAGCAACGTCTTAATTGCACGGCTGATCGAGTCCCTTCTGGGCCAACCATGGAATTATATTCTTCGGCTAATTGAGCCCAAGCCGACTTCCTTTTACACATGGACGTAGGATCCGATTTCCTGTCCTCCACTGCGTCGTACTTATTAATTAGGTTCATAAGAATCTCTCGTTCTTCAAAACTATATGTTTTCCGTGTGCCTTTCATCGACGTTGACGCCATTTCGCATAGCAAAAGTCATTCGGTAGACGCTACGCTGTTTTTTTTTTAATATTTCACCTTTCGGGTGTAACATTTTGTCTAGCAATGAAAAAAAAAGAGTAATGTACAAAAGTTGAAATGACTAACGGATTTATTATAATATATTTATTGTAATACAATGACAATACTATATCACTCATTTCATATCATTAAATATCTTTAACAAAGTCCTCTATGTACTTCCAATTGCATTATTTAATAACGTAGATTATTAATATAAAACACCGAATGTATGAAATTAAATAAATTATATATAAATTAGTTGCTCTAAATCTTGAAAGGTAATATTTTATCTGACTATTACGTCCGATTGAAATTCATACTTACGATTTGTAAATAAGATTTTACCACGTCTCCTCTGGAACGTGATTTAATGTCAATATAAACTCAACTGATGGCAGCACAATATGTCTCGACCAGGAAGTGGGTTTGATTGGGTTTGATACTGTGTTGGTATCAGTTAGTAAACGGTCCAATTCCACCGTGAGTTCCACGGTTCCACGATGCAGTTTGTTATTATTGACGTTCAGCGAGGTTATACGTGATAGCAAGTGTTGAATATTGTAAAATGATACATTATGATTAAATCGGTGCGTCTCTGTAGTGTATTCGTATTCATGATAACGATTTCGTTAAGTGATCAGACAGACAACCCTAATGAAATCGATTGCAATAACCTCCGAATGGGACAGTACATATGTCCTCACCCGGACTACGACTTCATCGATCCAAAAACTCAACAGCCCAAAGGCTGTACAAAAGAAAATAAAGCCAAAAGTAAGCAAAAGATTTATATTTTCCTATAATATTTCTATGACTATAATTTATCTATGATTAGAAGTATCGTGTATACAAACATAACCTATGAAGAGACAAATAATTTGAATAATATCAGTAGACATGATGTACTGTTGTTGATCGGTTTTATATTTTTTGGGCACCTTCGAATAACGTTCTTGATGAAAATATCCTATTACAATTTCACAAGAAGTCCCTAATAAGATGGATCCCTATTTCTATATGTTCCAGTTGAATTGTGCTTTAAAGTTGAGTGCATGATTTCTGTACAGTTAATTAGCATTTTGAAGTTTACTGCATTTTACATCACATGTTCTATATTTCAATGTAGTAACAATGTTATTTCAGAATGCTCTTTGAATACAATATTTATATTCTTTTTATACCGCCAATTATTAAGCTCTGCACTGAGCTATAGAAACCATGTAATAATATTTTAGACTCATTATTTTTCATCTGTATTTCTTTCTCAGTTATATGTCAAGCAGCAGATGGAATTATTTGTATTGAAACAAAAAATAATACCTTCAAAAAGGATATTCCCTGCAAATGGACGTATGTATATTAACTAATTTTTTCTTATTGATAAAACTTAATTTTTAGTTATTTTATTAAACAAATTCTTCCCTTACAGCAATGGCTATTCCTTCGAGACATCATTACTGTTGTCAATTTTCCTTGGGATGTTTGGAGCCGACAGATTTTACCTTGGATACCCTGCCCTTGGGTTGCTTAAATTAAGCACGTTAGGGTTTCTATTCCTCGGTCAGTTTTGTGATGTAATACTTATAGCAACGCAAATTGTTGGACCTGCTGATGGATCACAATACGTTATGCCATATTATGGAGCAGGGATTACAGTAATTAGTAGTAATAATTTTACATACAGAGTACCTCAGTCTGATTGGTGAAACACAACAGGTTGGATTTTGAGTATATTTAATTACTTCATCAGTTACATTTTCTGATTACTGTTTATTGTCTTTTATTTCACATATAGTGTTTTGAAAAGTGATAAAGTTATTATATTTTGGTGATCAGAATTTTGTATAATATATGACACTGAATGTTAGATCCCTATAAATTCATACATTTCGCAAAGAATGCAAAACATTTGTTAATTGCCAAACTTTTATAAATCTGCATAAGCTATATCGCTTGGTTTTCTTAAATTTATAAATGCAATTGTCCACTGGAAGGTATACATATTATAAATCCTAATTTTACATAAATCCTAATTTAATAATATTTAAATATTAATAATAAAAGAGATTTGTATCTCATAACATCATAAACTTGATTCACGCATAAATTTGATGAAAATACACTCGACTTCCATTCTTCGCATTATGATGATTCTTCAATATAAGTCAGAAAATAAAAGAACAATGATACTTGTTTCTTAAGGGGTCTTTCTTATACGAATTTCTTATGCAAGTAGAATGCAAACGAAAATCGTAAATAACACGTTTTTCACAGTGATTCTTTCACAAAGCGGAGTTGAACGCATATTCTGTAAGGGTTAAGTCATTATCAAGTCAATCATTAAGTGCATTCTGTTACGCAGTGAATATTATATTATAATCACTGTTACTGTTGCTGCATAAAAGAATGTACTCATTTTGATACTACTTTCGCAATACAGTGAGACTTCGCCTAGCTTTCATTTACCCAGCTTACATAGGTAAGTGAAGAGACAGATCTCTTTCATTTGCCAGAGTAGCGAAAGAGAGGGAATCGTCATTACTGTTCCTTGTACCTGACTGATTCATCCAGTTTTGAGTTAATTATTGCGAAACTGGTGTCAAAATGAGTATTAACTTTACAGATTGTTCTCTCAACTCCCCGTTGGGAAAGAATCTGTAAAAATCTTGTTAAGTGTGATTTTCGTTTACATTTATCTCATGTGGTAAATAAGAGGTCTGGAGTCCTCTTAAAATATTTGATAGTAAATCATATATATCTCAACATATTTTGGTTATTGAGATCAAAGACGATAAATATGTATATAATGTAAGAAAATTATTCTTAATTGTACCTTTTTTGTCTATGAATTTGGTTCGAGCTTGTATTTCTGGCTAGCGAAGGTTGTTGTTAATAAATTTCATGAAGGAGATAACAAAACGGAAATATCACTAAGGAAATCTTAATATAGCCTAAAATAACAAGATGTTGAACAATTCTAGTAAAAGGATTTATTATGTAAATATATGAACATTGTACATATATGTATATCACAGTCCAATCGCTGTATAAATTTTATAAATAAAATAAATGCTGAGAATGTTTTATGCACATTGTCGAATAAACATTACATAGTGATTAATTTTAGAACATTCCTTATATTGATGTGAGATTCAAAAACCAGCCTAGGCTACTTTGGCGCAGAGGTTTGTGTTGTATCGTCAACAATTTTCCAGCAAGGAGGGCAGATTTCACTTCTCAAGGATGTCCTAAGCATCCATAGGTGTTCTGGCTATCGTCAAGATGAACTTGGATCATCTCCTGAATGTGAAAAAGTTGATGGAAAACAATCCTTGGTTTTTTCAAGAAAAATCAGTGCTTGACGAGGGAGTTTAATCTCGTGTCCTCATAATATTATAATATTTAAATACCCAGTACATTTAAAACAACATCTACGTATCAGAAATGTTAGGATTTCCTACGCAAGGATATAATAGTTATAAAAGACTTGGTGAACATAACTATTATATCCCTAAATAGTAAATTGTAATATTACAGGTATGTACTTCTTGTTATTTTGTGTTTGCTGATTAAAGTATTCCTTAACTTAACTTCTTGTGTATTCAGCATTTTGCTTAAAAAAGGAATTTCACAATCAATAGATAAAGTTCCTCATTATTCCGTGAAATTAGCTTTCTATGTTACAAGTACGCTTAATTATCAAGTAGTGGTTCTGAACAAATTTAACGTTACATGCTATGGTGGTATATGAGATCGAAATTGAACGTTTGCTACCTTCAAACCCATTTTAACTGGTTACCCAGGAAACACATTTTTGTGGCAGCTACAACTTAACTATTGTACATAAATTGTACTTTGTCGTAGGGTGAATCTATCAGTAAGTAAGCATCTTAAGAAACGGCTCCAGTAAATCGCTATATATAGATATAATTCATGTGAAAGCATCCATTTATTAATGAAGACACGCTACAGCAACTATGTACAAGTTACAAAAATGTGGCAAATGTGTTTGCTGGGTATTACTGTAAATGAATCAATCTTAGTACTTAAAAAAACAAAGAAGTTTTTTCATATTGGTTTATGAGGTTTTATATAAGAAATTTATATGTATAGATGCGAATTTTTATTCTACGTCATTGATATAATATTATTTTGCAAATGTAACTCTTAATAGGAAAGGCTTGAGTTCCTAACCAGTAATAGAAAAATATACCTGAATGGTGTAGTGAAGTTCTCTACGTCCCAAAACAGTTACTTAAAAAAAGTAATCAGCATTTTTTTGGTTATTGTTGTTGCAAGAAATAAAAATATTCTATTCTGATAAATGCAATCCATTTGGAAGCAATTTTGATAATGCAATAGGTTTCTATTACATATTTAATAAAGAGGAAGGTGGAACTAGGTCATTACTTTCGTTTATTAAAATGACTGAGATTTGCATTGCTATTTTCTCGAAGAATATTATATAAACTTTCACTTAAATCTTCGGCTCTATCTTCTTTTTTTAGATACGCGGAGTGTACGTATTTTCGTACTATTTTCGCCCTGATCATTAAATTTTAAAAAATTGGATATATTTGAAAACTGTAGATAGACTATAATTAAAATCTTCGTGCAATTTTGAAATTATTGAAACCTTTAATATAAATGTTGCGCTGCTTAAAAACTTCCAATACGCTCGAAAATAGAAATATGCAATAGGCCCAGTTACTATTAATTTTTTTTCGGTTGGACGGAAGACAAAAAATTGGTCGTATTTTGAAATCTTTAATACAAAATGCAGCCAGATTAATTATAAAAAATGGAACTATTCAGAGAAATGAAAATGACGAAATTTTGAAAGGCTTTTCTAAGAGAAAAGGGAAAGAGTAATAATGTCGATGTTGATTTGACCATTTTATTTTTATGTATATAGAAAACTATGATTTTAGTAATCAATGTGGAAAGAAGAACGACACAAAGTTTAACTTAATCCTGCCCGGAGCAGATTAGGCACATCTTTATCTGATACTCGTCGCAAATTAAATGAGAGTCGACTTGACAGACGAATATCGTTCTCTGGTCTGCATAACGTGGGAAAAAGTTGCATCGCATTTTACACGGCCAGGTGTCTAGTTGTGATGATGGGATACCTAAATTAATAATCTGAACCTGAACACTTATTACGACTTGTGTCTGTCAAATATAAAAAAGCCCAAGTTTCTTCCTATTGCATAGTATAGGGCGTTATTGTTCATATCAGTGCGTAGAAACACATTCGAACACTGCAACTTACTATATTGACTTATTTTGATTACAATTACACTAAAAAGTAATTATGTGTAAAGAAATAAAATAAATGAAAATTGACTCGTCGAACCAAAAAGTTACATGGACTGGGGGGACATTGGACTCTTCGATTATTTTAAACCTATTAATTTTCTTATTCTTTGCAAGACTGGCTGAGTGAGAATTGGCAGCGCGAAGTGCTGTTCAAACAAATACTACCTGCAGCCTATTCACAGCAATTTTGATAAATAATCTAAAAATAATAATATAAAAATGCAAATGAAAGTCGTAAATAACAGGATTTTTATAGAAGTTATTATTACAAAATAGAGTTCAGCACATATTTTTCAAAATTAACAGTCATTTAGACACTACTTTTGCAATAATTAACCCAAAACTGAAAGAATAATCCGATCCAGAAATTTCGATGTAAATTTGAAAAATGCGTAAAATTTTCGATCGGATTATTCTATCAGTTTGTTTAATAATTACGAAGATGGTGTCAAAATGATTGTTATTATTGCAGAATGTGCGGTGAACTCCACTTTGGGAAAATATTTCTATAAAAATTCTGTTATTTACGATTTTCATTTACATTTTACTCGCGTGGTAAATAAAAGGTCCGGAGTTCCCTTAAGAAAATAATACGGGCTGCTTATATTTTATATCTTTCGATTTTTTGCTTATTCCTACATTTTTTATATTAGAATATTAAAAGAATCAATAATCAACGAGACTTGTAGAGACGCATCATAAGTGTCATCATATAAACCTCCTTAACATGAACATACCTCCTCAAATGGTTCGTTCTGTCGTTACGAATTTTCGCTGTGCACTGGAGTTATGCATTGCTGTTAACGACGGTAACATCGAACACCTCTTATAATGACTTACCGATATATGCACACAAACAAATACGAGCACGTGCGGATTGCGAAATACAGCTTACCCCTGTGTTATGCATCCTGGATGACGCTACAAAAGTCTGAATTACAGTATTATCGTTATGTTTCTTTTTCGTGCGATATTCTGCGAAAACTTGATAGAAATTACGTAAGACATATCAGTTCCTTGAATTATGATCAATTTTCCCAAAGCTATCTTAACTGTAAAAAGTTTTTTATAATTTATATGCCATCTTATCTGACTTCGATTCTAATAACTATTCATCTTATTGTTTTCTTCTACTGTTTCGCAACCCTTGTCCGAAACATCTGTATAAGTTATCAATTTAAAAACTTATTTATTCTTACGTGCTTATAACGAGAGACTGATTGTGAATACGACCCTTAGACATGGGCTACGCTTTGAAATATAATCGGTCCATGGGTTCAATGTATTTCGTTTGACAGTTTGAAAACAATGCAATCCTTAGCAAGTCACACATGGCTTTCCATAAATCATGAAAATAGTAGAACAAAATATATTTCAGTGCGAAACCTTCTTAACAAGAAATTGTACGTAGAGCCACATCTGATTTATTAAGCATCGCATTATTAAGCATTGTAAGAAAAAAACACATTGAACTCCTGGACGGACTATACTGAGAAATTCCAAAATTCCATTTAGTATTTACACTATGGGACTCGTATTTTCTTTTGAGTCTTCGCAACTCAAGATTGCAGCCGAGACAGCAAAATAGCTAACAATAAGATTTATGAGTTCGAAGTATATAACTGCGAATATTGCGAGTATGATTATGCTTCACTCATTGTCAGTTACTTGTAGATATTGAGGCGTGACGTCAGACGTTTGTGCTACTATGTGTGACAGCTAGTCAAAATATCAATAATTGTGTCACATTTGTTCACAGCGTGCCACAATACGAGGCAGTATCGTTATATCGAAATGCGATGAGCATTGCGCACATTAAAGATAGGTATTCTTCTTCTTCTTGATCCTTATTGGCTTTGTGTTCTATAGAGCCAAGTGCCAGATTAGAGATAGGTAGGAGGTGGATATATTAAGTGTTTCGTTATTCAGGTCAAAAATCTTCGACGGTTTTTTGCCTTTCATTAAAAATAATAAACTTATCCTATAATATTTATGTTTTTGTCCGCGATTTTCAAGAAATTGTAGAAAAGATTTCTTCATAGTCTGATTACATCCGCCAAACGCACACAATTAGACTTTTTCTTTAGATTTTTGTCTTTTATATAAATAAAAGATTATTTTGATTATGGAAAATAGTAACTAGCTCTTACGCAAGAATATAATTTGCATAATAACCTTTCTTGATTAATTAAGAAATATTTTCAAAAATTGTGTAAATTCAAATTTTTAAATGATTTATCATTGCTCATCAAATTATTAATTCACGAATGGACTATTCAGCCAAAAACAGTATAATATAAAGTCTACCGGACAAAAATAATACACATTTTCAAAGAAAAGGATAAAAAAAGTAACATTTTTATCCGAACAGTGATTTTTTGATCTGTTTTTATCCGCATCATTGATGAATTAATATTACGATGAGATAGGAGAGAATCAGTGTAATATATCAAGTTATAAATTTTTTTAAATAGTAGTAACAACAATGTGTTTATTGACAATACAAAACATGGGACAGATTCACATTCTTATTATAATGAAAAATTTAATTTAAAAAATTTCTTAATTATACAAGAAAGAATATTATTAATTTTATTTATTATTTATGATAATAATTATTATTATCGAAAAAAAGTCTGATTCTGTCCGTCTGGCGAATATAACCGGACTGTAAAAAAGTCTCCTTTTCTATTGTTTGTTGAAAATTGCGGACAAAAAGAGTTCACATTTTTTGATCTGGCAGCTTTGTTTCAATATACATTTGTAGCTGAAATTGATTTAAGAATAAGAGTTTAAGAGTCGATATAATTCCACTATTTGCAAACTGAATCAGTATCGTATATTGGCAAGAACGTTCGACACCAGTCAGTGTGCTACGCAGAAAGATACCTAAGAATTGAGATTGCAGCTATGTGTTAGGATTAGATATTAGAAGAACAAAATTATGCATGACTTTATATGCTCATGTAGGATAATATTTTAAGCAGATATGAATAGACATAAACCATATGTGAATAGACATAAAACTTATATAATCCTACATGATCTAGATTAGTCCCATATGCGTATCTGGTAGGTATGGTGTCATATACATATGTATGATCAGTGATCACACATATTATGAAATATAAATTTACGTTTTCTCGAATATCATTTAAATATTATCATTAAAAATTTTCTAAAATAAGTAAAGCAATTAAATAATGAAATACAAAATTAATTAAGATAATCCCATCTGTAGATAATTTAAGTGCTTATCTGAAGTCCTAACGAAAATATATGAATTATGATCAATATACTAAGTTGATAAGAATATAGGTTATTCAATAAACAAGTAACTACAACTTTGTTCGAAATTTTTATTAAATAACAAAATGTTGCTATTTGTTTACAAATTTGGTATTTTGATGTATTTGTATCATTTTCGTATACGTTTTCCCTTAGATGACTAATATTCGCCTCATTTGACTTACGATTTATAAAAACGTGACTCAATTTTGTATTCAAAAAAAGCTTTTTATAGATTTTTATATTGCACATATAGAGTATATATAGAAAAGTATCTCGAACAAAAGCTTTAGATGATATCCATACCTGCTTCTTATTATGAAAATGATATTTTTTCCCCTATACATTCTTTTGAAATACTATTCTAAATACATTCTTATGCGTACATTAGCAGTGGACGTTTACTATCTTTAATCCTAAGAATTCGTATACGTCAGAATGCTGGAGAATTGTTCAGCCTCCTTCGTACATTTATCGGACATTAGAAAATAATCTATGCGCTAAATCCCAGGTGGGAATGGATACGAATTTTTCTGCTTTTTTTTTCATTCGTAATTTCTATATCTTACTCTATCGTAGCCATTTTTGTAAATCTCGGAAATCGGAATTTCATGCTCTTTGTTTTTTTTAAAACTCATTCTGAATGTGCTTTTGTTTGTCGTCTAGCGTAACGTAAAACTTAGTTTATTAAAAATAGTTTTTGCATCCAAAAAGGAATGTCTGTTTGATTCCAAAATCTACGATATATAACAATTTATACAGAAAATGCCATAGTATCTGAATATTTATACGATAGACTGTAGGTAGTATTGAATTATTAAAATTTAAACGATTTCCATATTTCATACCTGTGTTGTTTTAGATGTACTGTCTTTAGGTAAACAGATCACTCTCTTGTTAGATTCAGGCGAATTTTCTATAAGTTTCTTGAAAATATGTGATTTTGAAAATTTTGCAACTTTAGTACATTCATCACCATGTTTTCTTTTTTTTCGATTGTTTGCAAACTATACATTTTTCGTGCATTTCTTTTTCGGGCAGTCTGATTTTTCGATTTTTAATAATGTGATTTAAAAAATCAGTGGGTGCCTACAAGTACACTGAATGAATCATCATAATCTTTTCAGCTAATTTATTTATTAAATGCATAGATGTTCTGTATATTTGTAACTATGAAGCGATATAAAGTTTGCACAAAGGATTGGGAGGTACTACACAATAATTAGTATATACAATATAATAACTAGTGTTGTCATTGCTTTTATTTATTACGTTTTTAATATCTGAATAATTTCGATTCCGCGTTATACACTTCGTCGGTGGCGAAATTCAACGGAAGCCGAAAATGTTGAATTCTGATCTTGTAGACGTAGAAGTATGTTATGTACACAAGTACTGGTTTCTTGAATTTCCTAATAGTTTTACTTCAATAAATAATTATTCTTACCATTAAAAATTAATATTATTATACATTGACGATATATTATTAGTGCTATCTGGCACTAGTATGTATGCGGATTTCAGTAATACGACATGTCCTCTCTAAATTAATTTAGACGAATTTGAATTTTATACAGGACATTTTCACCCCGGAAATGAATAGCCACTGAATTTCAGTACCGACGCCCGTTCCGAGCCGCGCTGCAAAAAGAATAAGGAAAAACAGCAGGAATCACGATCACGGATTCATAAAATGCCGTATAACAATGATGATTTTATAACAGTAGGTGAATCTGTTCACCATATTCTTGGATTCTCCTTGAAAAACTCTCTATATAATAAAAAAACGCTCGCTGATCTTTTAGAGTTACTAAACATCTTACTACAGCAGCCTAATAACATCCCTCTTACAAAACATCACTTTTGCAAACTCATTAATGAATTACTTCCATGGAGTTTCGATGTTACAAAAAAGTATCGATTCTGTGAAGTTTGCTCATTTTACATGGGTGAGTGAACAACCGAACAACCAGTTGAACCATGTAAAGCTTATAAAAGCGAAAGAGTCGATGGAATTTTTGTCGAGTACAATAAATTTATCGTCGCTGGTAACTCATGCTTTCGAAAAAAAGAAATTTGCACAGTTTCATAGATAAACAAAAGAAATACTGCAGTAGCGATATGACGAGAGTTTTACATACGACATTACTGGTGGTTGTCGATACAAAAAATTTAAACTCACAGTTATAAAGGTCGACTATGATTTATGTCTTCTTTGTAATACGGATGGAATTCCACTTAGAAACAGGTTAATGCGAAACTTTGGCCCGTGCAAATGCAAAATTTTAAATGTGCCTCCAAGAAGTTGAACATTTTAATTCATATGTCACCTCTATTATAGCCTACATTCCAAACCAACTATGAATACTTTTTTGAAACCTTTTGCATAAGCGATGTACAGTAATGAGCAGTGTTGTAATGGGACTCACTGCTACTTTGGATTGTCTCGCAAGAGCATCTATCCACAACTTGATGCAATTTAATGCTAACTATGAATTTTCATTTTGCGAGCACAAAGGTCAAATTTGCGTAGTTGGACGAGGATTCGCACGTGTATACCCACCTTCTGATTCAAATCGTTCAATGCGAACGATGAAAAAATGCTCTCACAGGCATCAAGTGCAATTAAAGATGAAATGAAACATGTAAAAGATCTCAAAGGGTCAAAATTATTTGCTACATGTGTGTGCCATTCAAATCTTGCTAAAATCAAAATTCATCATCAGAGAATTCAATTATTACTGAATTCAGTGAGCAATATGGTATTGAAAAATATATGTCCATTCAATGTCATTATTTGACAATGCGCATTTTATACTTCGTTTTTGGACCATTATGGGCACAGTCTGAATTTTGATTTGAAGATGGCATTAGTTCTTTTTTACGTGTTACTCATAGTACAAATAGAACTGATATTGAAATATTAAATACATTTAAATCTATTAATGCCACGTACATATTAAGACATACAATTTTGCCATGTTAAACAAATCAACAGCATTTTGATGAAAGATCTATACATTTACTTGGCTTAGCTCACACGAATATTATAGATGAATCCGTCTACATAGTACTAGAAGGGGCATTGCCACTCTTCGCTGAAGAGTTCAGAAGTCAAAATATTTAAATATTTGGAAGAAACAAAATTTTATTTCAAATATTTACATCTTTAATTTATAAAGGGCAAAATAAACGAAATAATTTCACAATCAAGTGGAATGACGATGAGCTATGTAATTTCAGTGCAAATTTTATGTGGATCCTAGTGAACACAGTTTTATATATGACCATAATGCAATATTAATAAAATTGAAACTGATAAGTGTGCAATTTTAAATTTCATTAACCGTATAAATTCATATTCCTAGATAAATATCTAAACTTGATGTATAAGTTAATTAGCTTAAGTTTTAAGCTATGCAAAATTGAAATGCCATTTATTGAACGTTTCTTGAAAAACATTGATGTCAAGTAATCATGAGGCGCATGTTTTGTTTACTTTTGAGCACGTTCCTGATACACGAATCCTGAACTCGTGACACGATAATACCGTGATTTTGTTATCGCATAAAAATTACAAGTGCAGCAGGTGAGGTATAATTATTAGTTAGTCTCAGTTTGAGTTCGACGTTCAACTATGAAGAGCCCCCAAAAATACATGTTCCTGGGAGGCGTATTTATCTTTTGCGCCGTCCTACCTGCTGTACTCGGAGATGTAAGTACATACGCGCATTCATTACTAAGTGGAATCTTATGATAAATTATTTAATTTTTTCTTTAGTTGAGTACTAATATTTATGTAATTATTCATATTTTGTCGTACGTACGTGTGCTCTTTTAAAACGGGGTCTCTGGTTTGCAGCAGTGAAAAATAGGAATAATTTGGGAATGTTTTTAGAGAAAATCGAACAACGGGCCGGCTTCAAATTGCACACGTGTCGTTATTAATATTTACAGTACTCTCTCGTTATAAGCGAACATTAAGGCGATTAGGGAAATAGGATTCTAAGAAAGTCGTCGCTTGAGCGTTCTCGCATTACTACGTGTCGGGCTCTCGGAGAAAAATGATAATGTATAATTCATATTGAATTATGAATTTAACGCGCCACGAACGCCCCGGACGTTGCTGGCACAGGGGAAAGGCGGGAGGGGTCGTGGAATCGAATGAAAATTTTAGAAATCATGTCGGTCACTATATATACCGGACATAATTTCTTAAAAATAGGTCATAATAAGCGATATGTCACTATAAGCGAAGTCATTGTATCCGAACTTTATTTCACAGTAGTTTATATGAAAACTAAACTTCGCACTGCAATTACGTCATATTAAGCGGTTGGTCAATATAGGCGGAGCCATAGTAAACGGATTATACTGTATAACTTTGAGAAAACGTGCAACTTAAATAACAACTGCAATCCTTTAAAATGCTATCCTTTAATGTTACAATTGTTCAACATAGTTGATGCACTAAATAATTCGGTATGTTGAATAAAGTGAAAGACTCATTAAACTATCAAAAATAAAATATGAAATAAATAAATAAGTATTTTCTGTGACCATAACATATTCGTTGCAACGCAAACAAATTATTTATATATCGTGATAGTTATATGGAAAAAAGATACGCAGCATTATTTTGTAACTCCTATACATTCATAATGAATCACGAAAACTTTCTGTGCCACCTACAAATTTAATTTACAAATTCAATAATTAATTTGCTTACATCAAATCCATTATACAATTTTTTTATTGACCTTAATAAGGTTTAAGATAATTAAAATGATTTACTCAATATTTCTATACTACCTTGCTTATCCTTAAGTTTGCACTATATAATGTCAGGTGATAGATGATGGAATCAAATTTAATTATGCCGGCCATATATGATACGGTCTACCGGAAAGGTGTACCTGCACAGGTATGCCTGTGCAGGTAAACCGGACGTCGGATATGTCTCCGGTGTACCGGAGCGGTCTTCAGTTTTTTCGCGATGGCATCGAACGAGGACGCACTGGCTTTGGTGAAGAAACAACTGACGCGACCTGCGCAGGCGACCGGAGTACATGCACAATTGCACACACGCACCGGTACATCGTACAGTGTCACTCGAAAAAATTGATTTTCGATCTTGCACCGGTCGCCTGTACAGGTTAAAAAACTGCACAGGTCTATTCCAACACACACTCCGGCCTACCGGCGCAGGCATACCTGTTCAGGTAGACCTCTCAGGTAGACCGTAGCGTGTATGGCCGGCATTAGCTATTTGATATCATTACCCTACTGCACCGATAAAAATATTACTATGACGCTACGTTGATATCCATTTAGTATTAATTTTAATGGAAGTATTAACTTATAGAAAATTCAAGCCATAAATAAATATTCTAAAAATATATGAACACCAATTTACAGTACGTAGGCAG
Organism: Cephus cinctus; assembly: GCF_000341935.2. Classification (NCBI taxonomy): domain Eukaryota; kingdom Metazoa; phylum Arthropoda; class Insecta; order Hymenoptera; family Cephidae; genus Cephus; species Cephus cinctus. The sequence continues at coordinate 112,910 of NW_014333067.1, read as the reverse complement.
CATCTACAGCGACTCCCCATATCCTCCACGAAAGCAACGTAACCGTCGCTCACCATATGGAACAACTTCGACATGCCCTAATACAAGACAATATTACGATGAAACTGAAGGTCGGTGCATCGGGATTCCTGGCGGAGGTACATTCGAATATGAGAATACAAAACAGAACTGTGCTAGAACCACAATCAAACCACATACATTCGATCCAAACCGTTACTATGTCTGTACAAAGCATAAAGTCATAATGGCCTCATGCACATCAACGCAGCATTTTGACACACGACTGAGAAGATGCACTATTAATAATGAAACACATAAGGCAACAACGAGTACAACAACTCAGCAACCAGAATACAATCATTTAGAGCTACCAGAATGCAAAAAACTAGGAAGATTTCCAGTACCGAACAACTGCACGTTATTTTACATGTGTAATATACATTGTCAGGAGATGTATCAAACTGTTCACGCATGTCCACCACCAACTGGCTACGATCCAATTACTAGAATATGCACATACAGAGAAACATGTAATCAAAAGGAAACAACAAGCAGTGAATCTTTGAGAACCAGCACATCAACCAGCTTTCCCGAGCCATCAACTAACTCATCAACCACCGACTCCAGCACATCCGTTTCATTAATGGAACCAACCAGCGCTAGGACGAGCTCTTCTGACGCTTCTACGGGCTCATCTAGCACTAGCGCCAGCTCTTCCAATGCATCGGGGGAATCAATGAGTGATAGCACTAGTCCTTCTGCTTCATCCACGGAACAATCTAGCGCTTCTGACACATCGACGGAACAATCTAGCACTAGCGCAAGCTCCTCCAACGCAGCGGCGGAATCAATGAGCGATAGCACTAGTCCTTCTGGTTCGTCCACGGAACAATCTAGCGCTAGCACCAGTCCTTCTGCTTCATCCCCGGAACAATCTAGCGCTACTGACACATCGACGGAACAATCTAGCACTAGCGCAAGCTCCTCCAACGCAGCGGCGGAATCAATGAGCGATAGCACTAGTCCTTCTGGTTCGTCCACGGAACAATCTAGCGCTAGCACCAGTCCTTCTGCTTCATCCCCGGAACAATCTAGCGCTACTGACACATCGACGGAACAATCTAGCACTAGCGCAAGCTCCTCCAACGCAGCGGCGGAATCAATGAGCGATAGCACTAGTCCTTCTGGTTCGTCCACGGAACAATCTAGCGCTAGCACCAGTCCTTCTGCTTCATCCCCGGAACAATCTAGCGCTACTGACACATCGACGGAACAATCTAGCACTAGCGCAAGCTCCTCCAACGCAGCGGCGGAATCAATGAGCGATAGCACTAGTCCTTCTGGTTCGTCCACGGAACAATCTAGCGCTAGCACCAGTCCTTCTGCTTCATCCCCGGAACAATCTAGCGCTACTGACACATCGACGGAACAATCTAGCACTAGCGCAAGCTCCTCCAACGCAGCGGCGGAATCAATGAGCGATAGCACTAGTCCTTCTGGTTCGTCCACGGAACAATCTAGCGCTAGCACCAGTCCTTCTGCTTCATCCCCGGAACAATCTAGCGCTACTGACACATCGACGGAACAATCTAGCACTAGCGCAAGCTCCTCCAACGCAGCGGCGGAATCAATGAGCGATAGCACTAGTCCTTCTGGTTCGTCCACGGAACAATCTAGCGCTAGCACCAGTCCTTCTGCTTCATCCCCGGAACAATCTAGCGCTACTGACACATCGACGGAACAATCTAGCACTAGCGCAAGCTCCTCCAACGCAGCGGCGGAATCAATGAGCGATAGCACTAGTCCTTCTGGTTCGTCCACGGAACAATCTAGCGCTAGCACCAGTCCTTCTGCTTCATCCCCGGAACAATCTAGCGCTACTGACACATCGACGGAACAATCTAGCACTAGCGCAAGCTCCTCCAACGCAGCGGCGGAATCAATGAGCGATAGCACTAGTCCTTCTGGTTCGTCCACGGAACAATCTAGCGCTAGCACCAGTCCTTCTGCTTCATCCCCGGAACAATCTAGCGCTACTGACACATCGACGGAACAATCTAGCACTAGCGCAAGCTCCTCCAACGCAGCGGCGGAATCAATGAGCGATAGCACTAGTCCTTCTGGTTCGTCCACGGAACAATCTAGCGCTAGCACCAGTCCTTCTGCTTCATCCCCGGAACAATCTAGCGCTACTGACACATCGACGGAACAATCTAGCACTAGCGCAAGCTCCTCCAACGCAGCGGCGGAATCAATGAGCGATAGCACTAGTCCTTCTGGTTCGTCCACGGAACAATCTAGCGCTAGCACCAGTCCTTCTGCTTCATCCCCGGAACAATCTAGCGCTACTGACACATCGACGGAACAATCTAGCACTAGCGCAAGCTCCTCCAACGCAGCGGCGGAATCAATGAGCGATAGCACTAGTCCTTCTGGTTCGTCCACGGAACAATCTAGCGCTAGCACCAGTCCTTCTGCTTCATCCCCGGAACAATCTAGCGCTACTGACACATCGACGGAACAATCTAGCACTAGCGCAAGCTCCTCCAACGCAGCGGCGGAATCAATGAGCGATAGCACTAGTCCTTCTGGTTCGTCCACGGAACAATCTAGCGCTAGCACCAGTCCTTCTGCTTCATCCCCGGAACAATCTAGCGCTACTGACACATCGACGGAACAATCTAGCACTAGCGCAAGCTCCTCCAACGCAGCGGCGGAATCAATGAGCGATAGCACTAGTCCTTCTGGTTCGTCCACGGAACAATCTAGCGCTAGCACCAGTCCTTCTGCTTCATCCCCGGAACAATCTAGCGCTACTGACACATCGACGGAACAATCTAGCACTAGCGCAAGCTCCTCCAACGCAGCGGCGGAATCAATGAGCGATAGCACTAGTCCTTCTGGTTCGTCCACGGAACAATCTAGCGCTAGCACCAGTCCTTCTGCTTCATCCCCGGAACAATCTAGCGCTACTGACACATCGACGGAACAATCTAGCACTAGCGCAAGCTCCTCCAACGCAGCGGCGGAATCAATGAGCGATAGCACTAGTCCTTCTGGTTCGTCCACGGAACAATCTAGCGCTAGCACCAGTCCTTCTGCTTCATCCCCGGAACAATCTAGCGCTACTGACACATCGACGGAACAATCTAGCACTAGCGCAAGCTCCTCCAACGCAGCGGCGGAATCAATGAGCGATAGCACTAGTCCTTCTGGTTCTTCCACAGAACAATCTAGCGCTAGCACCAGTCCTTCTGTTTCATCCACGGAACAATCTAGAGGTACTGACACATCGACGGAACAATCTAGCACTAGCGCAAGCTCCTCCAACGAAGCGGCGGAATCAATGAGCGATAGCACTAGTCCTTCTGCTTCATCCACGGAACAATCTAGAGGTACTGACACATCGACGGAACAATCTAGCACTAGCGCAAGCTCCTCCAACGAAGCGGCGGAATCAATGAGCGATAGCACTAGTCCTTCTGCTTCATCCACGGAACAATCTAGAGGTACTGACACATCGACGGAACAATCTAGCACTAGCGCAAGCTCCTCCAACGAAGCGGCGGAATCAATGAGCGATAGCACTAGTCCTTCTGCTTCATCCACGGAACAATCTAGAGGTACTGACACATCGACGGAACAATCTAGCACTAGCGCAAGCTCCTCCAACGAAGCGGCGGAATCAATGAGCGATAGCACTAGTCCTTCTGCTTCATCCACGGAACAATCTAGAGGTACTGACACATCGACGGAACAATCTAGCACTAGCGCAAGCTCCTCCAACGAAGCGGCGGAATCAATGAGCGATAGCACTAGTCCTTCTGCTTCATCCACGGAACAATCTAGAGGTACTGACACATCGACGGAACAATCTAGCACTAGCGCAAGCTCCTCCAACGAAGCGGCGGAATCAATGAGCGATAGCACTAGTCCTTCTGCTTCATCCACGGAACAATCTAGAGGTACTGACACATCGACGGAACAATCTAGCACTAGCGCAAGCTCCTCCAACGCAGCGGCGGAATCAATGAGCGATAGCACTAGTCCTTCTGCTTCATCCACGGAACAATCTAGAGGTACTGACACATCGACGGAACAATCTAGCACTAGCGCAAGCTCCTCCAACGAAGCGGCGGAATCAATGAGCGATAGCACTAGTCCTTCTGCTTCATCCACGGAACAATCTAGAGGTACTGACACATCGACGGAACAATCTAGCACTAGCGCAAGCTCCTCCAACGAAGCGGCGGAATCAATGAGCGATAGCACTAGTCCTTCTGCTTCATCCACGGAACAATCTAGAGGTACTGACACATCGACGGAACAATCTAGCACTAGCGCAAGCTCCTCCAACGAAGCGGCGGAATCAATGAGCGATAGCACTAGTCCTTCTGCTTCATCCACGGAACAATCTAGCGCTACTGACACATCGACGGAACAATCTAGCACTAGCTCAAGCTCCTCCAACGCAGCGGCGGAATCAATGAGTGATAGCACCAGTCCTTCTGCTTCATCCACGGAACAATCTAGCGCTACTGATACATCGACGGAACAATCTAGCACTAGCTCAAGCTCCTCCAACGCAGCGGCGGAATCAATGAGTGATAGCACCAGTCCTTCTGCTTCATCCACGGAACAATCTAGCGCTACTGATACATCGACGGAACAATCTAGCACTAGCTCAAGCTCCTCCAACGCAGCGGCGGAATCAATGAGTGATAGCACCAGTCCTTCTGCTTCATCCACGGAACAATCTAGCGCTACTGATACATCGACGGAACAATCTAGCACTAGCTCAAGCTCCTCCAACGCAGCGGCGGAATCAATGAGTGATAGCACCAGTCCTTCTGCTTCATCCACGGAACAATCTAGCGCTACTGATACATCGACGGAACAATCTAGCACTAGCTCAAGCTCCTCCAACGCAGCGGCGGAATCAATGAGTGATAGCACCAGTCCTTCTGCTTCATCCACGGAACAATCTAGCGCTACTGATACATCGACGGAACAATCTAGCACTAGCTCAAGCTCCTCCAACGCAGCGGCGGAATCAATGAGTGATAGCACCAGTCCTTCTGCTTCATCCACGGAACAATCTAGCGCTACTGATACATCGACGGAACAATCTAGCACTAGCTCAAGCTCCTCCAACGCAGCGGCGGAATCAATGAGTGATAGCACCAGTCCTTCTGCTTCATCCACGGAACAATCTAGCGCTACTGATACATCGACGGAACAATCTAGCACTAGCTCAAGCTCCTCCAACGCAGCGGCGGAATCAATGAGTGATAGCACCAGTCCTTCTGCTTCATCCACGGAACAATCTAGTGCTAGCACCAACCCTTCTTCTTTATCCACGGAAGAATCTAGCGCTAGCGACGGTAAGTATTATTAATTATCTTTTATTCATTGATATATATTATTTTGCCGTAATTGAATCCGTTTTGCTGTAAGGAATTCCTTCCTGGATCTGACAAGTGTTCTTTTTTTTTTCTAATTACAGATGTGTGTTCTAGTGTAGGTGCTTTCAGGGTACCGAATAGCTGCTCTTTATACTACGTGTGTGATCCAGATTATAATGGTGGTTTCGTGAAAAGTAAAATCATGTCTTGTCCCTCTTGTTTACGGTTTAATCAGCAGTTAGGAAGATGCGATTATGCGCTTAATGTTCCTGAATGTTCAGATGGTTTGAGTGAGTTCCGGAACTGTACTGGAGTTGGTACTTTCCGCGATACTGTAGACTTGCGAACATATTACACGTGTTCCCAATCATCCGAGGGCCTAATATTATCTTCGAGTATTTGTTCGGGAGATTTGATCTATAATCCTGAAACATTGTGTTGTGATATTGCTGCAAATATAAAAAATCCTCTTCCTCATCCAGCTGGTCAGTGTACAGAGGCTGGATTCTTTGCGGATCCTTACCATTGTGACAAATATTACACATGTGCTGTAATGGATAAACAGTATGATTTAGAGAAAGTAGAATGGTCTTGCCCTGATGGAGAGTTTTTCAGTGAAGATGGGGGTTACTGTGGCGATCGAACAGAAATGGATGAATGTAAGTACGAAAATCACATCTACCTCGCTAAATTAAATGAGCTAGGGAATTTATGGCTTACGCTCCCATAGCCTATTATTGTGTACATCGTATTTATTTTCATGGAAGCTTTTCTCTTTCTTACTTGAGCATTATGGGAGAACAGAAAAAGCTATTTCTATGGCTGAGTTGTCACACGGACAAGGCTGCAAGCGAGGAAGCTTCTCACCCAAAAATCTTTTCACTGAATGTATAAAATTAGTGTCTTCCCATAAAATGTTTTTCCCCATCAAGGCGAATTTTTTAATTATTTTTCAGAAAATATATAAAATATAACTGAATCTCGAATATAAAGCCTACAATACAGTCATGGCAGCCCATAGAGGAACTGATCTTTACCGTTCCCTATCCAACGCTTATCGTAATGTTGCATAGAGTCACGGATGAAATAAAAAAAACACGCAGGAATAGATTTACTTGTATCAGGTATACAAAATATTACTGGGAATTGTTCTTGTATAGCTAATTACAATATTTTCGGGTGCGAAATTTCCTCGGTTCCAGCCTCGTCCGTACACTGTAAAAACAATTGTTAATTTACTGTAACAAGTAGTGCGAAATTTACAAAACCGGTATGCGAAATAATCATTTGTATAATACGCATTACAAAATTAATAATAGTAGGGTAAATTTATATGTACTTGATGATACATTTTTTAAAGTTTTCTGAAAATTCACGTAACCTGTTTAACATTTCGGTTGCTACATAAAAAAATTGTAAAATTAAAATCCGGTTTCTAATATTCATTGACCCGTTCGAAAATTTATATGCAGAACTTGAACATTTATATAAAAATTACAAGTTCACTCCTACCGAATTTTCAGATACAATACTTGAAAGACTGGGTACGAGTCTAAATGAAATTTCTGTGGGATGCATACTACAAAATCACAGCATAATGGTTTTTTCTTCAAAGACGCATGGAATTATTAGTACGCTTGTATTGGAAAAATTTAAGCTCACCTGGTGAAATTCGAAATTCGCGTAGTAAAATTACGGATTGCCACTGAATATTACGTTATTCGGATTGTAATATGGTTGTTAGATCGAGAAAAACACAATAAAAATAGTGCTGCTTATCAAAGAAGATTGCCTTTGTCTATTCAAAGGGACGCATTGAGCGCTTGAACAGTGTAATCAAAATAATTGAATAGTTAATTTCTCTATTTTTGCACCCGATGCATCTCATATCTTATTTACTTACAAAGAATTGGCAAGTAGTCCATAGCGTAGTGGATAGCGTGCATACGGTTTTAGTCGTTCGGTCGCTGGTTTGAATCCTGAGTAGGATGGAGAATGTAATTTGAAGAAATAATTAAATAGACCAATCTAACAACAAGCCCAAGATAGTAAATGACACTCTAGACGAAATATTATATATATTAAAAAATTTTGTTTTAATATTGCAACTTCGGCTTTTTGGGTTCAACAGAGGGTCAATAAATTTTACTCGAGATGTATTCGAAATTTATAAACGGCATAGGAAATAAAAAAAGTACAGAACGTCTACTAATTTTCTTGCATCTTATTCATAAAATATTACGAGGACATAGTACATTTCTAGTACCTTGTATCAGTAAATATACAAATATCTTCATTATTTTTCAGTAATGCTACTTTTAATATCTAATTCAAATGGATAAGATATTTATGGTACGGTATATGAATAAAAATTTCTAGTTCGGATTTGTAATTCTCTAGTAAATTTTTTGAACAGTATATGACAACTCATCCATGTATGTAACCTCTTCGATTCTTTCTCCCTTACTCCCTAACATTTCTCTATATTAAAATGCTAAATAGTTCAATATATGACTACCTTTCTATAAGAAATCTCATTCACTGTATTTGTATAAAATTGGTCTTGTGCAATTGATACCTGACTAATGTATGATTTTCGTAAATAATTATTCGAAATAGAATCTTCCCCTCACATAATTTAACTATTTGATCTCTCAATGTAAAAATAATTATTTTTCAGTTTCAGGAATTTCGGGCAATCCACCATGTCATAATCCTGAAAAGATTTATTAAAAATAAAGTCTCTACGCTTTATTATTAAATTTGGTAAGCATTGTGATATTTTTGACTAGCTTCTATAGTATACTTTAATATTGTGTTATGTCCAACTCACATAAAAGTAATTAAGGGAACTGGAAAATGCAAACGGCCATCTTGAATGTATATTAGGAAAATCGTTAATTACATGAAATTGATGAATTATCTTCATCGAACTCAGATGGAGACAGATTTGTATAAGATCCATAATTACTAAAATGATACTTTCATAAGAATTAATTGCGAAATAAAGGAATGAGGTGAATGCAAAATATTTGCACGATCACCTTTCATGTCAAAAAAATGCATTCATCTCATTTATTTATTTCACAATTATTCCGCATAAATGTATCATTCAAATAACAGTGCAGCTTGCAAGAATCTACGTGCAATGCGTTTGCCTGATAATTTGTTGTTACATTCTTATAAATTATTATATTTCATTTTGAGATTACAAAATCTACTCTCCAGTCCATTGCACTAAGCAGAGTAACACCGATGAAAAGGATGTCATCAATAAATTCATAAAATCGTATACATGTGTACTTTAGTACATACGCTAGGGGTCATACTGTCTCGACGAGAGGTTCCTGATTTTTCCTTTTGGAAACGATTTTTGATTATATTTAAAGTCTTGAAAAATTTGGTACCTTGAAATCTTTTAGAGCAATAAATTATTAAACATGTTTAAACAAAAAATAACAGATTTTCTCGATTCGATATGGTTATCTATCGTCTCATAATTTGCAGAAAATCTTTATATTGTGACTCCTCCGGGGTCGACACAGAATGACCTCTAACGTGTGACTACTTATCGATCTGCATTAATGAAACATACATTTTTGTTTTTATTGCATCCAACCTTCAACATAGCTAGTCGCATGCTAAACTTTATTCCCATATTCAGACATAATTCCAGAAATGACTTAGCAGTAACATGACATTGGCATTTATATACATTTTATTATTCCAAACACCTTGTGTTTATTACTCATATATACATACAAGATGTCTTATAATTTATAACAAATGTATCTAAGAATTTCATCGATGAATCGTTGAAATATTGCTTGTTTGTATGATTCGCTTCGTGATTAGGTATTCAATGTCACAGTTTCTTTCTGGCTTCTATCAATTATGCTGATTCTCGTTATTTTTTCCTTGTTGATTAATCAAGTTGTAGTACGACCCCTTCCTTTTAATCAGTTCAGTATGTGTACCCATCTACACAAAATAAAATCTTTGTTCAAAAAATAAATTATTTAATATTACTACTACTTTTGTTTGCAAAACTCTATAACAGTAATAAAGAAACTATTATTACAACCGATCGTATATATAAATGTATCTGAGCATACGATGAGATAAGGAAAAAAAAAATTGATTCTAAATAATATAAATACATATAACGTGTTTAAAACATGCTGATCTTTCTGAATCGAAGACAGAAGTGTACATTTTTGTTGCCTTCTAATAATTAAAATCAAGGGCAGAAAACTCAGAGAACGCATATCTACGTTTCTGCCGATACCTCGCTCTGAATAACCAACTTTAAGCGGCTCTAGCTTGAAAACTAAGCACTTCCCAACAAAAAGAAGAACATTTTCATGATCAGCAATGCGCCTCGTACATCGCTGTACCCCGTTAGTAAGGCAATTTAGGGACACCCTGTATATACAGGGGATCTTGTTGGAAGTGTATGTATTGTACATACACACCCACATACATAATATAAAAACAGAGTATTTTTCGGACTTTTGATATTAATATTTATATTTTTGTTTAGATTTTCACACCGCGCGATGTAAGTACTGGCTGAACAAGAATCCCGACCACATTGCTACGATTCACAGCAACCGCGAGGGAACCTAGTTTTATAAAAGCTTGGCGAGGACTACGATTCCGTTTTATAACATCATACATAGTTTACAAAATTACAAACTAATTAGACGGGAGTTATCAGTTCATGGTTCCACAGAATACATATTCATCTTTTAACTATTTATGTGATGAAGATGAGCGTAACGCAGCATTATCCGCATAATACGTAAAATAAATAATACTGGGTAACAAATTGCAACGAATAATGTAACTTCGTCGACTTGTGGTGATAGTCCTGAACAAGTATTCAGAAATGTACATAAAATTAGTATATGTGTATAGACATACATAAATACCAACACCGTGTAACAAAGGTCTTATTAGGATTTACTACTCAGCACATCGAATAAGGAATAATGTCATAAGGCTTCATTAACCCCTTGAGTGTCAGGGACGTCTGCAGAACTTTAGACTGCCAGTGGCAAGGACGTCTATCTACAGACGTCTTTTTAAAAAAGAGTGTTATCTATTAGTGCTATTTTCACGAAACATGTTATCTAACACTCTTCGGGGTTGATGAATTCATATCTGATGTCAAAATTATCATATTCGAAAACATGAAGAAAAATTTGATTTGCATGAAAACGATAACATTTATTTTCAATAATCTGACAGCTTTCTAAACTGATTGCTACCATACTGGAGCCACCATTTTGAATTCGAAAATTTGAATCAAAGAACTGGATTCAACAACCCGAAAAACCCTTTAGAATTAATACCTAAAATAATTTGATAATTTTACTATCAAGACTACTTTTGGCCACATTTTTTTTTGACACTCAATGGGTTAATATCTCCAGCAAATACAAAGTAACAGTTAAATATCATCAATGTTATAATTTTTTACTGGAGCAAATATAAGTTACATAAAGTAGTTGTCTTAAAACTATTAAATGTCTGAGTAGCAAATTGTATCAGCGCTCATATGTAATCGATAGTTTATGTTTGCTAGGACTATTGAGCAGGCTTGAATATAAAATGTTGGAAATATAGGATTCGCGATAAGTATATTATATATTTAATAGTGGAAAGCAATTCGTTATTTCAGATTTTACCAAAAAAATCATCTTACCTCCACAATAACACCGTTTTGTAACACTACTATGATATCAGCAGCTTTAACGGTACTTAATCGATGGGCTATAACTAAAACAGTACGGCCTTTTGCTGCATTCTCCAATGCTTTTTGGACGACTCTTTCGCTTTTGTAGTCCAGAGCGCTGCAAGTGATTTTATAAATTAAATTAAATTATAATCATCGTCGACTTTTCAAAGATAGATCATACTTTTTATAGCTAAGCATTTTTCTTCGTTGCATCCAATCAACATGTTCCTGACTATCATATCAATTGCAAAATAAAATCATGATAACGTGATATTATCATATTATAAATTAACTGACTAGCACGTATTATATAAACCATAATATCTCTGACTGTACTTTAAAACTAAACTTTGTTGTGGCAGAAGTGCATCAGGTAAGTATTTGACATTACGCAGATTCAATGTCAGATAAGTTGTATGAATTTAATGCTTGACGACTCAAAGACACGATTGTATAATACGTTACACATAAACTGTAAATTTTACAGAAACTCAAGAGCAGCACAAAGACACGTTTTCAAAAAGAAAATATGTCAAATGTGCACAATTGATATATACGTTTTTGTTCAATTGCTCACCTAGTAGCTTCATCCAGAATCAGTATAGATGGTTTCTTCAGCAATGTTCTGGCAATGGCGACTCTTTGTTTCTGCCCACCGGAAAGCTGTGCACCTTTTTCACCAACAAGAGTATCATAGCCATTTGGGAAGTTCATAATAAATTCATGAGCATTTGCTTCTTTTGCTGATTCCATTACCTAAGCAAATACATAGATTAAAATGTGTACAATATAAAGCAGGAGATGTGACACTACTCTAATTTCATAAAACACAGAGCAGTTTATCTGAGCGTCACTGGTAGCTATTAGGAATTTGTATTCCTATAGATAAATGTTTTATATAAAAATTGTGCAAAATAAGCAAAATGCATTTTTTGCAGCAACCATTTCTTTAGAAATATTAGCATTATCTTAATATTTTTTAATAGACTCTAATATTGTTGATTGGCTGAAATTATTACGCATCTCAAAATGAAAAAAAAGAGACATGACATCTAATTAAATATTACTTTCATCAGGCATTTTTAAAGTACCATAAAGAGCAGGTAACATATCGCATTACAGCCGTCGGTTGATTCGAATTTATTGCGTTTTCCTTTTGCAGTGCGATGCACAATATGACATGTAATTTATAGTACTATTATTGACTCAAGTATTTACCAAGACAACACATACTATCCAAAAGTCACTTTTAAGACGTCAGAAGTTGTCTTTTAGACATTTTTATGATGACTTTGCGATTTACATGTTGACTAGATAATTATAGATGGATGATTTCATTTTAATATGCACTTGCAGTTAATACAGCCATCCCCCGACTTACGTCGTCATTTCGTAGTTCAATTGTTCGGCTGATCTACTTTTCGCTCTTTCCAAACACTCCGTATCAAAACGCGCAAATATGTTTGAACGCGTACCCTACGAATACATATATACCCGAGTGCTCTGATTGAAAATATTTTTACGCGCGAGTAGAAGTGATATGTCAACTAAAGAGATTCGGTGATAATACATAATCCAAGTTAAAATTATAAAATTGTGCATTTTTTGTATATAATCGACAACACCAAAATCTTCGCCTATGCAAAATTTGAATATCATTTACCGTACTGTTTTTGAGATATAAAAAGTCTAAGCGTGTCAATTTTCACTATACAGGGTGTCCCGGCATTGGTGAATTTCCTCTCGAGGCTGAAGAGGGTGTAGAATTTTACCACTCATTAAGAAATTATTAACGATTGAAGTTTCAGAATAATAAATATGTTAAGTTGATTATTGAATATTGAGTTGAATACAATCGATTCGCGAAGCGGAGCCGCACTGTGATTGGTCAACTTCAAACGTTAATAACTTCTTAATGAGTGATAAAATTCTACAATTGAAAAGGAAGTTTCGGTTCCAAATTCTACCCCCTTTTCATCCCTACCCTATGAGATATACTCAACCTATGTATAAAAATGAATAACATCAAAATTCAATATCTTCATTTTTCGTACAGTATAATATAATAATTTTGGACTCGAATGTTGTGGTTATCTTATATTGTTTATCACCCATATATTTTTTAACTTAAAATTTTGGAATCTTTCTTTTACTCCCTGTTTAACCCATGCTTCCCCATTACTATTATGATTATTATTACCGAACCACTTTAACTCTGCATAATTTCATTTTCTTACATTTAAAAAATTGTAATTTTATATTCTGTTTACTTTTATCCTTAACTCTACTATCGCTTTGACAATGGACTCATCTGTGCCAAGATCGTTATTGGTAAGATTAATTGTTTAAAACCAACCTCCTATTTTATTACGACGTTATACAACAAAGAATTTTTTCTCGAATTACGTCCTTGTGGCTAACATCGTCGATCACGGAGTCAATTACAACATAACTTCGGGGTATGACTGTAATTGATAACATTAATACACAAAAGTTACAAGTACTACTTTGGAATGAAATAGATAATTTAGGAATTAATAAAAACATTGCTACATGCCAAAATTTTGGTTGAAAAGGGCAAGATCAAAGATATATAATAAATTTACCTCTTCATCTGTAGCATCAGGTTTCCCATATCTGATATTCTCCATAACACTAGTTGCAAAGAGTATAGGTTCTTGATTAATATAGCCTAAAACATCACCCCGCAAATAACTAGAATTTAAAGTTCTGATGTCTATACCGTCGATCGTAATAGCACCCTTATCAATATCGTACAGCCTAAAAATAATATGTTATATTAAAATGATCATTTTTATATGCTACACTTATATTTTGCGTTTAACGATGAAACAATACAATTATATATATACCTTTCAAGTAATGCAGCTACAGTTGATTTTCCGTTTCCACTTGAACCGACAATAGCAATCATTTTTCCAGCAGGAATATTTAAATTAAAATCTTTTAAAATTGGATGATCTGTTCTGGTGGGATAGCTGAATGTTACGTCTTTGAAAACTATATTCCCACGGAAGGATCGATCTTTGATTATTTCGCCACCAACCATTAGCGATGTTGGTTGCAACTCTAGATACTGTACAGAAACATTTAGTTAAATATTTTGCTGCATCAATTATAAGAAAAGTTGGATATAACTAATAAGTAACTAATCGTAGTAGGAAATGTGTAAATATGTATGTTATAGAGAAGAAATAAAAATTGATAGAGGAACAGATAATGAGATAAGACACACATATGTAGAATTTACCTCAAATACTCTCGAACCAGCACTTATACCTCTGACATAGGTGCCAAATAACAAGGACAATTGCGTAAGGGATCTTTGTATGGTTTGAGTGGCCATCAGAAAAGCCATCAAATCTCCTGAGCTTAATTGACCAGTGGAAATTAAGTGCCCACCAAAGTATAACGTAGAAAGTACAATTCCATTAAGAAACAAATTAGTTCCTGCTTGAAAGAGACCAATACCAAGCCCCAATTGTTCCTGTAGCTGCGAAGCCAATTCAATCTCGTGAGAAAACATTTCAATTTCTCTCTCTTCAGCAGCAAAGGCTCGTACCTAAATCAAGAAAGCATATACCTTTTAATCATGGCGACAGATATTATAATAGCATTTTAGTCAATATAATAAACAAAGGTATCTGAAATCAGAATTATTTAAATATCTTATTGGCAAAGGATTACTAATATTAGCTGACATGTTACATATTTCTTTTAATTTGCATTGTAATAAAAACTAGTTTTATATAATGATTCTATAATAGAGTTGTTACTCTTATAACCAAATAACGCAGGTCGAACCTGTGGAAATATGATTTTTTTTTTAATTCGCTAAATAATTAAGAGTATAAACTACGTATATTGGATTTCCATTTCCAAATGAACAAAGTATAATAATATAAGAGTATTCAGTGTACCAGTGACGTCAGTGGTAGAAGAGATTACCGTACGTATGTTGCTAATTGCTTCTTCACACACGGCTGTTGACTTTGCAGTTTGATTTTGGGCATCTTTTGATAATTTTCTCAAACTGCTGCCAAGAATCGTGCCGACAAGTATCACTGTTGGCACGCAAATTACCATAAAACCAGTGAGCTGTGGTGATATCACTGTTATAGAAATGACACAACCCACTATCTGTGTCATGCACCTTAATCCTTGTGAAATACACATCTTGAATGCACTCTTAAAATCCTGTATGTCACTAGTTAATCGATTAACTATTTCTCCGGTGCGATTTTTATCGAAAAAGGCTATGTCTTGCATAATTATTGATTTAAATAAATTTTGCCGAAGCCTCATTGCAATTCTCTCCCCAACTCCAGAAAGCGTATAAATATACACGAAAGAAAAAACAGCCTGTAAAAAAAATTATTCTGAACATATGTATACAGTATGGTAGTTTGTACTAAGAATTAGGTGTTTCGCTTATTTATTTCAATTTAAACTACACGTTTATAAAAGTAAAACAAATAAATTGCAATTTTTTTCCACGAAAAAATTGTTGTTTACTGCTCAAAGTTCATTTTTTTGGTGCATGCAATTACATCAAATAAACTACAGTTATCAAAAATATTGTATTATAGAAACCATAACGAATTCAAAAACATCCTACATAATATTTTTATATCGTGAAAGCAAAGTTTTGATACTGTAAGCTGCTTGAACAATCATTTTATATTAGTTATAAATATACATGAAATTGATTAAATACGTAAAATAATTCAAGTACAATATTTTATATTTCTGGCGTTATAAATACTGTGAAACATTCTCCTATAATCAAAAATAGTTTTGGATGTAGATATTTGTTTACTTAAATATAATTAACACCAATCATTTATAATCTCACGTACAGTGTGCAAGAAAATCAATATATTGATTACAAAATTGATATGCTATAATTATAAAAACATTCATTTTTATACAGAAGCTTTATCTTTTTTTTTCATCAATGTGCATCAGTGAATGTTATAATTTTAGTTAATCCAATAGAATTTTAGTTATTTCCATTTTTGTTATAGCTATTTAAAGTAAAGTATTGAAGTCACCAAAACGTTTACTATCATTATAGCATCTACTTAAATGTTTATTTGAAATTCTCTGACTGATGATACGATAAGAAAATGCAAATTGCTTACGACGTTATACTATGCAAGCAGGCATATATACATATAAACAAAGTGCAATAAATGTTCTCATTGTTATTTAAAGTTGAATATTTAATATTGTATCATTTACATACTTGAGCTACATACATGCATGCCAACTTAAATGCAGGTTCAGACAGCTGCTTTAGAATGTTGATCATGGAATCATCATTGAAGCCATTACTTGAACCCTTTCGAGCAAATGTTGCTATTACATTAACCACCCCTCCAACGCATTGTGGTATCCATATATTCAAAATAGCAACTATGAATGCACTCTGTATAACAGAAAATTGTATTTATATACACATGTAAACTAAAACTTTAGATAATGTTTTCTGAAAAAACTTACTGTTATAGCAATTAATAACTCCCAAAAGTGTGGATAAAGATATCTTGAAAACGCTCGCCATTTAAAAGGCTGTTCCTGATTATCAGACTTTACGGATCCAATTGTTCGGTTTCTCTCACATATTGCACGATTGGTATATAATTTTGAAAAAAAAGTTGTTACTACTCCAAATCCCCCCAGACCAAATATTAAACATGTCCAGACTTTTGTTTCATTATTTCGTGTTTTAGTAAACTTACGAAGAGTTACACTAAACTCTCTTCTAACTCTATTAAGTATATGATTTCTTGGCTTTAGAGAGTATGGAAAGCACCTATCTCTGAAATTATATAATATTAATATTATTTTTTTGTAAAAAGAATATTCAATGCCTTTGATATTATTGCCATAATATATAGTAATAAATATCTGACTTAATCAGATGATACAAACTTATTCTTTAATCTTCTCTTTTAACTATATTTGTAAGAAATGGCAATGATATATTGAGATTCACTATAATGACTAAATAAAGAATTTTTAAATACATAAATGGATTATAGAAATCTATTTCAATGATCTAGAATATCACTCGTCTACTTTAAATAATGGAAAATTATCACTCACAATGGAATCATTTCCATATTAATTACTCGATACTATATCAATAAAGTAAAATACAATGTTCCAGACTGGCAAATATATTTTGAAACAAACATCTTTTGTTGATATTATATTTCTAACCTCAAAATTGTGAATGTAAAAGGATAAGTATAAAAAATAAAAAGTTCATAGAGAAAATAAACGTAAATGTTACCTGCTAATAACTACATTCTTTGCATAACATTTGTATGCAGTGACAAGACGTAAGATAGACATCTTATTTACTATTTATGACGTGACACGTCTTTCAGATAATTTATTATTAACCATTAATAAATTCAATTAAAAGCATGTGTTGAAATTTTAATCATAAATCTACATATCTTGAAGACCACAAGCACCGTACACCGATCCAAAACATTCCTTTAAATGTCAGGGAAACTCATTAGGAAATTAACCTTTACATGAATCTCTCAAGGGCAGTACATTGCAATGGATAGGACAGTACCATACACATTAAGGCAGATGATGTAATGTGCTCGTTTCTATGATACGTTTTGGTATGCTTTGCGCAGACCTTAGATGACGACATAATATAGTGGTTGGTATGATCATTGTATGTTACATAAGCATTTATCGCAGTTTTGATGTGGTTTTTCTAATAATAATAAAATACCCATTTACGCTGTAAGAGCTTGCAGAAATCGTACTAAAGAAATGAAAAAATTAAAAATTAAATTTTTCGGTCCCCAAACGATCCAGAAATTGGAAAACAGTGGTGTGCGTCGTTGGGTATTAAAGAGGTTAATTTAAATTATGGTGAGTTCTCATTTTTAACCATATCACTATTGGATATTCAATCATCGTAATCATTAATGCCCGTTTTTTCCGATGCTGTTCAATGCATAAACTACGGAGTTTATGCATTAGATCACGTTGAAGAAAGCAGGCCTAATGTCCCTTTCCTCCGATTTTAATATAAATTTAAACTATGGTTATCATAACTTAAAACTATATTTAAAAAATTGAACCAGGCTTAAACCACGTTGGAGAAAAAGGGCATAAGAGTATATTCCGTAATTGAACCACGCTTGCGGTTATTAAATTTCAGCCAACTGCATTGACTGTTTTCGACCGGTGATAAAAATTAGTCAATGGCATTGGCTGAAATATGTATGTTAACCGTAACCGTGATTCAGTGACGAAAAGGAAAATGCATAAAATGACAAATAACACAATATAAATATGTATATCGAACAACTCGATAATTAAATGTACATTTACAATTCAGAATTATAAAATACAGATTATGTCCGTGTATAAAACGTCTTATTTATTATGAAACCCAATTAACCAGTTGTCTTCATCTTGTCGATGCTTTGAGATTCTTTCTACTTTTCCCTTGTCTCGTTTTAGGCTCGATCCTCATACAGGCGCCTCCGCTTGAACGCAGGATTTTGGTGGGTGAAGAATGACAATTTCTCTCCTACCGCCTGGTATTCGCCAATCAAAGTACAGCGTTTGAGCCCTGGCGTCTGTGTGAAGATCTAGCCTTAAGCTTACGATTTATCCAATCAGCAAAGATTTACATTAAAATTCATGTCGATATAGAGATTTCATCAAATCATTTTTTTCGTTATGACGGATTATCGATCCAAAATTTTATATGCAGTGGCAAAAAATTGTCACGTGTAATCCTTGAAGATTAAAACGATTGAGTTCACTGATGATGCTTTTACGATTTGACTTGACCCTCTATAGTGACCTTATGCTATGGTCAATCATTATTCGGTCAAATAGCATTTGCACGCAAGTAATTACCTGCATTTGTAATAATTGAATTAATAGACGCTGTTTGCAATTTTGAACTTTAAATTTTCCGCTCGTAATGACGTATTGTGAGGTCACGATTCTATTGGCTCTCACAAAATTCGTGCGCAAGAGCTCACCTTATCTTGTTACACCATGCTAAAGCATATCACGTCTAATGATAAGAATAGTCGAGCCACCTGTCATGATTTATATGAAACACAGTATATCATGTAACAATTAAAAAAAGTATTACTAATGCAATACGTATTAAAGTACATTCATAATGTACTGAACTTCTCTGATGATTATTATGCCCATTTTTAAGAAATGCCTTTTATTTATGTTAATTCCTAGTAGAATATGTAACACAATGCATTCATCTTTCTTATGTAAATTTAATATTGCCTCCTCATGACAAAGAAGAATATAATCTATTACGTGTTTGAGTAAGCATACATATATCTAACATATAATATGTATGTTACTATACGTTAGGTTATGTATTAAACCGATATTACCATCACTCATTATTACCTACTGACGGTTTTCAAGGTTCTGTCAATTCTGAATTACCGATACATGATTGGTTCATTTCGCTTTCCACGGCAACTGTTCTAGGAACCCGTGATGATAATCTTGAATTTTCATTTATGAAATTCATAAACAGTACAATGTCAATAGTTTTTTTCCCTATGCGCAGTTGACGACAAATTCTATTAGTTTAACCAACATTGTGGTATCGTTTTCGCAATGACAATGTGACACCGAAGAAATTAATCTCCGAATATGGATGAAACAGTACGTTTGCAGACACAATGATGTCATATCACAATGATGTAATTAAACAACGTACGGTCAACTTTGAATAACGACAGTACGATGCAGTAAACGTGCAGTGATTTGTCTCGCTCGTTACAATAAATAATTAATGAAAATAACAATACGACCTATCAGTGCGAAGGACTGAAAAATCTCGGTAATATTAAAGGCATACAAAATTCGACTGCGCCATGGAAAATGTAATAACCCGTTCTATTCACAGTTATAGCGTAGAAATCAGCCTAGGTGGTTTGATAATTTGGCATCAAGATCGTTCTATGCTTTGGTACTCGGCGTACTTCAGGGAGTACTTCACTCCCTCGCATATTCCGCGGGTCCACGCATTTCAGAGTGGAGTTAATAGCCGTAACAGGACCATACATCACGGTACAGGCAATTACGTGCGGCAAATACATAAATACTCGTTATTAACTTTGCATTCAAAGACTACGCGAAGCGATTAGATCCTTTAAACTTTACAATCCAGTATGGCTAGCCCCTCGTCATCAAGAACATAATTTCAGGACTTTTTATCCATCGGATACACCGCCCTCGTCAAAGCCTGTGTACTCTCTCTGACCTAACCTTCGTCAACCCCTGCATCTAACTTGCACGGTGAACTAAGCATACCGACGAATGTCCTATTATTACTACTTCTGTTCTCTCTCTCTCTCCCCTCCCCCTCCACCCTCTCCCCCTCTCCTTCTCTGTATTCTAACTCAACTAATCAACTAACTATTAAACTCAAAGTAATCAATATATCGAGTATAAATTTTATCCTCATAGTTGAACGTTTATATAATATACGTTTAATATTTTACATCGTCAAATGAAATGAATTTAAGAATAGTATCTTCTCATTCTTACTCCATGGAATGAGCTTTGTTAGACGAATAAAAGCTTATGTCTAAGTACATTCTAAAGCTTCCTGTCAGCACCCTAAGCAATCATTGTGTCCTCTATCGAATGCATACGAATTATGGTATAGCAACTATTGTGTTGCGTCTTCATCAAAACACGATGATACTCATAATACTACTAGTGAATTTTAGAACACAGCCTATATTGACAATATCCTTCCAAATTCGAGCGAGACAAAGGTCTGGTAATAATTGGTAGGTTTGCGAGGGCGATACGTTATCATCACGATTTACGAGAATTGCTGTGAAGGACTGGAATGACTAGTGAGTGATAATGTATTCCAGCACAATCAAGTAACCCTCTGCCACTCAGAACCCCTCCGTTGCTATTCACGCTTGTATTGTACTATAGGGTTATTCAAGTCTAACGCATCACCTGAAATCGAACCATCTATTTGATTCATATGGTAGAACTATCATCAATTGGCATGTTAATTTTGGATAACCCTGTATATCTGCATATATATGGTACAGACATCCTTTAGTAAAGTTCTACCAGCGGCATCCATTTACTTAGGCACTCTTGTAAACTTAACTTAAATGTTTTCTTCAATTACCAGCATAGTATTACGTTGTGCTTAGTGGAAATAGCGTTAAAGGAGCAAAAGCATTTGACTGGTCATTTGATCGTGTATCTTGCAACAGTTGTCAAATTTGACCAATCAGCTTGCTGGAAACAGCCTTAAGGCGGTACTCTTCATTGATCGGGTCAAAAAGTAACGATTTTTTAGAATGTTTTTGTTTTTGGAAAATAACGGAGGTACTAAATTCGAACCCCGATGAATGTGATGGTCAATTTCTAAGTTTCTATCTTCTTAAATTTCAGAGAAAAAATTCCTAAAAAATCAATATTTTTTGACCCGGTCAAAGAGAAAGCCCCTTAAATTTACTCTTTTTGTAGTTTTAAAGTCTCAAGTTTAGTCACGAAAACAAGTTTGACATCGTAAGAGGATGCCTTTTTGACGCTTAGGAATTTATCAACACATTTTAGAAATCTACACGCATGAAACATTGACTTATTATCGCTTTGGATACTAGTACAGCCATATACAGGGTGAATCACGAATCGTGATCGGTAGAGATTACTTTGTTATTAGCAGTCCGATCGAAAATGTTTTTATCAGCTTTTGCATGGTTTCAAGAGAGCTTTAACGTGATAGTGAAAAATTACTGGTCAACTCATTTTTTAATGTTTTTTCAAGGTTACCTTGAATTTTTTGTCTGTTAGAAGATTTCAAGACGAATTCGGCACATGTAAGGACATGATATTTTTTTCATCTGGTTCGAAAGAAAATTAAAAAACTAGATACTCCTTATCACAAGGAGAATCACAGCTACGCCGTTATACGCATCCATTCTGTCGTCTTCAGTCGCCATCAGTGTGGAGGAGAGGCCATAAAGAATAGAAAACAATCTTTTGTTCAACGTCTACGCGAGAGCACTGCAGCTCGTGAACACTATTTTGAACATCGTTATTAGCAGTCCGATCGAAAGTGTTTTCATCAGCTTTTGCATGGTTTTAAGAGAGCTTTAATGTGATAGTGAAAAATTACTGGTCAACTCTTTTTTTAATGATTTTTCAAGGTTACCTTGAATTTTTTGCAACCGAACATATAATTTTTTTACGCCTGTCTGTTAGAGGATTTCAAGACGAATTCGGCACATGTAAGGACATGATATTTTTTTCATCTGGTTCGAAAGAAAATTAAAAAACTTTGTATCACAAGGAGAATCACAGCTACGCCGTTATTACGCAACCAATGTTGTTGACAAGTCAAAATTTACCAATCTTAATTGTAACGATGTTCAAAATAGTGTTCACGAGCTGCAGTGCTCTCGCGTAGACGTTGAACAAAAGATTGTTTTCTATTCTTTATGGCCTCTCCTCCACACTGATGGCGACTGAAGACGACAGAATGGATGCGTATAACGGCGTAGCTGTGATTCTCCTTGTGATACAAAGTTTTTTAATTTTCTTTCGAACCAGATGAAAAAAATGTCATGTCCTTACATGTGCCGAATTCGTCTTGAAATCTTCTAACAGACAAAAAATTCAAGGTAACCTTGAAAAAACATTAAAAAAAGAGTTGACCAGTAATTTTTCACTATCACGTTAAAGCTCTCTTAAAACCATGAAAAAGCTGATAAAAACATTTTCGAACGGACTGCTAATAACAAAGTAATCTCTACTGATCACGATTCGTGATTCACCCTGTATATAAAAAAAAATAGAAAGATTGATATATATATACTTCCATTATTTGTCGCTATTATACCGGCTGGTGCAATGTTTAAAGTAACGAATATCATATGAGGTAGCAACTCTAACAAACACATAGTATTTCCCAGCAAATACAATAGTAGGCACATTTAACGTGCATATCAGTTGTAATTTTGCACTCGTATGGATAACGTCAACTTACAACTATAAAGGAAATTACAACCACCATGTACGTTAAATGTAATATTGTGTTTGCTGAGTTTATATTCGTTTATTGTATACAAAGTATGTATTATATTTCAAACAAAGTATGTATGGTAACGTTTATCACACTCCTTACAGTTTATATTACATGCTTCGTAAGCATTGGGTATAAGTTTGCACTGCAGTCAAACGAGAATTGGAATACGAATATGTATATCTATAGTTTATTAATCTATAGATATACAATACGTATTTCACCTCAACTGAACTCCGCCGGAAACCTAAGCCATTGTAATCAGATTCTATTGATGCTTTGACAATGTGCTAGACCAAGAAACTCACGCTGGTTCCGCGCGTAACCTTCGGCAATAGTCGGCAACTTTCGGCTGCTTTAGTCTTCGGTAGCCTTCGATAATATTCGATAGTCTGTATAATAAACAGCATAACTGTACGTATATCCCACTACAGGACGAAAAAGACAATTGTGTACAATTGGCTGAAGTTCGTGTCCTAGTGTTCTATTAAAAAGAAAATGGCCATGGTTGGTAGATGTTTTCGAGCGACCAGCTCCTTATAAGTTAAAACGTAAAATTTTTCGTTAAATGTGGCACTGATGTCGCGGCTATTATTTTAAGTAATAAATCTTTTATTTTAAAAACATTAAAGAAATTATTTCTAATTGATCAAAATTCATTCTTAAGAGTTGTATAGTTGCCCTATAAAGTACTATACGAATATAATAAACTGATACAAATGACAATAGCGTAGGGAAATATATGGCATGAGATAGTATTTTTTTATGCAACATACTATTCTTCTTGTATTGCAAATATTACTATATTACGATTATAAAGTATATTATATGTATATACTCAAGCTTTATTATATGTATTTTGCAGTAAATACAAGATGGCCATAGGGAAATCGCACAGATGTAACTTACAGGCAAACCTCAGTCTCTGCCCGAAGATCACCTGAATATTTTCTACCAATGAACATTTTTTAACAGGCCTGTAGAACGTGAAAGAGACAACAAGCGCCAAAACTCAATTTCCCAAATTTCTAAACGAGGAATTATATTTTTATGGACACTCGTAGAAAATGATTTACGAAAATTTTAACCCCTGTATGTCTTCTGATTTTACTCGAGCAGCTAGATTATGTCCTTCGGTCTTGACGTCGCTTCTTCTCGACAGCTTTCCGACAGGCTCGTAGTTGACTCTCTCGGACCCGATAATGAATTCAGAAACAAACGAAACATTCCCCAAAGGCAAATAAATACAAATTCTCAAAATCAAGTCAGTCCAACGTCACGCGAAACGTTCCATAACCCATCAGGCCCCACGAGGTAGTCGAATTTACCTACTTTTGTGACGTGCATCAAAATGCCACGTCACACTGTATATACATGACGGCGCGCTTTGTTCATTGGCTTTAAGAGAAAAAACAAAATGAAAATAGACGCGAGCCAGAGGGGGTAGAGGAAGGAAGCCTGTAGCGGGGTGCGCAGGGGGGTCGGCAGTACGACGAGGAGAAGCGAGCGGACTACCCGCAACGACTCGCTAATTTCTGTCAATCCAGTAGGGCAATCGTGTGTATCGCGTAGTGTTCGCCAAATAAAGAAATTCACCGGTCTTCGGGAGAACCTGCCTACAATGGCCCAGCCCTAACAGGTTGACCCCCTTGATTTAATCGACATCCACATACTAGTTTTCTTCGCAGTATTCGTTATTTTCATCTGGAGATGGACACTTGGACATTCATTGGGCATTTTCTTGGACACTTCATTGGACGTTCCGTTATTTTCATCTCCATCATGACCCGCTGTTGATCCGATTCTCGAAGAATACGAATCTCTTCCCCAATGGCAGCCATTTGAATGAATAATGCTTACCACCGAATCCACGTTAATTGAATCAATCGCATAAAAGTCTCTGCCCCATGTACTTGTTCCCAATCGCTGTGTGTGCCGCGTATATACACACAAGCGCACTGGTGAATCCATCCCCTATGCTCACACCCCATATCGCATAGCCACCATCCCTCTGTGCCACCCTCAGCATCTACACTCGCACAGGTTCGGAATTGTACTTTTATGTTAGGGGCGCAAGTTCAAGATGGCTGTCCTTGCGAATGTACAAACTGAGCAATTTGTCTGGTTCGGCATTCCTTCTTCCGTAAGTGTAGTTAGCTCAATGGAAACGGATGCCGACGCTTTTGAAACTGCGAGCGAGAGTCCAATAGGAAGAATCTAATTGTAAGAGTGAAAGGCCGATAAAGGCTGATGAACGGCCGGGATAGGATAGTGTCGACGAACTAAAGCAAAAAGTGCATAAATAGGTTTCCGTCATGTTGTTAAATTTTTCGTAAGAATAATTCACGGCTTTTGTCAAAAGTCCACGGGACAAATGACTTCTAAAGGCTTCTTTTCATATATTTCTTAAATACACGAATAAAGACCGTCCACGAGTAACACAGCTTCTGGAGGGGTCATCTTTTTATGAGTTTTAAAGCAAATGAGTCCCCCCGACTGAATATTTTACTCGTGGAACGACGTTTATCCATTAAACGATGCATGTTCATTCGAAAAGTCTTTTTGGTAGGCGCGATAGAAATATCCCGGACGGAAGGATACAAAAGAAAAAGGAGAAGCACGAGAGGTTGATCGTTAGAAGTGAGTGGAAGCGAGAGGGACGCAACGAGGTCATTGCCTACCCTCGACATCCGCTTTTTACCGAGTTGGCACGAAACGAGTGTTGTAGACATGACACTCACAATGTTAGGTTGCTGAGCGACGCGTCGTTCTAGGAGGAAAATTTAATTTCAGCCAACAGCATTCGAGTCCGTAGCACATTGCTATTCAGCATTTGGCAAAACCGTGTTCGAATTGAATTTGTCCTTGCTTGTATTTGACCGTGGAAACTTTTTTTCAATAAGCCGATTTTCGAATCGGAGCACCCAATATTTGTATCCGCAGGAAGCAAACAAGTCGTCAGATTTCAAGAAAGTCAAACTAATAATTTTTATCCCCCTTTTCACGATCAGGTCAATTCCGTTCCCTTTTGATTATAAAGACTGGTTGAGAATAGAAAAAAAGCTTGAACTAATACGATACGTGAAAACGCGAGGACGAAGTTACGAAATACATATGAGAATTGCACGATTCAACCATTTTGCGTTTCAATTACGAATAGTATAATCTATTTTGAAATATTTTCTGTAATCATATATACATATATCCATACACGACCCTTCTGCTTCGTGTTCCGTCACTCAGCTCCTTCGGGAAGCAGCCACGTTCCAACTTTGCCTCAGCCTTTGGAACCCGTCAAATACGTACGCATACATAACTCACACAAGTAGGAAATAGCTCAGAAGCTGAGGCTGCCTACAACCATTATTTGTTCTAGTCTCCCAGCCAGCAGTGGCAACGGCAGCCACCCAATTCGTCTCAGCCTCTCGTCATCTCGTCATCTGAACCCTCTTGCCTGTTTCCCCTCCCATCAATTCTCGCTCTCCCCCTCCTTCCTACTCCCGCGACACCCACATTTACTCGTCGCGTATACTATATCCACGTCAACTAGAGCCACACTTCCTCCCACTGTGGCTCGCTCTATCCCTGTGGCCCTGCCACCCAGTCGTCTCACGCGTCTATTTATCCACCTAGTGGTATGATATTACACCCGGGGGCACCCTTAAGCCCCACCACCCTTACCACTAACCACGCCCATCGGAGCACTCCCCACCACAGACGAATGAGCCTGCCCATTGGCCCGGAGTGACTTCGCGTCATCGGCACCCCTCTGTAGTTTCGCGTCTGATGGTAGGGATTAAACGAGGGTAGCGGGATGCCTCAAGAGGGTGTTGAATTTCAGGAGGCTTCATTTGGCCCATTCTTCTGCTACTGTTCCGTGACAACCGCCAAAGGCACTTTTTTCTTTTTTTTTTTTTTCACGAGACGCGACTAAGATTCCTTTTCAGAGTCGCCTCTCTGCTCGCGATTATCGTGGCCCCAGAACGTCGTTGGCTATAAATAAAATTGGATAGATTTAATATTATGAGACGGATCGGAGCCTTTGTTTTCTACTTCTTTCTTTCTTCCTCCTACTCACTATACTTCCTTTATTCCTTGGTCGCGTTTTCATAAAAAACTGGGTCAACGAAATTTTTTGAAAATACCGAGTACGAATAGGCATGAGGAGTGAATGATTGAAACTTTAACAAGGATTAAATTGTATTAACCTTGTCTGTGAATTGTACTGCAAGAGCAAAACCTTGAACCATTTCGTTTTATTTCAAGTGCATATCGTAATCTCTGTAATACTTCGTGACCATACTAAAAAAAAAAATTTAGTAATTCCATTAAGGAATTCTTCGTTGTTCATTTGCCGCGCTTATTAGATAACAAAAAAATAGGTTAATCGATGGAGTGTCAATAGAAATTGCAAAACACTCGCTATGGATTCACCTGTTCGGTACGATGAAAATTCTTTAAGCCACGTGTCTGATGTAATTAAATTCTGTTAAAATAGGATGATAGTCGAATAATCAATGTTAGAATTATACGGTCGTAATTCACTATCTCCCTATTCAGGCTCTTTTTATACCTGGATTGAATCTTCACTAGTGACTGTACAAACAAGGCAGATATTCAGTCTCGCTTTGAAGCTAAACAAACAGCTACCCCTTTGAGCAACAAACCGAAATGAATATTCGAAATACGTATAGCCACGCGTATATCCTAGATACTCGTTTGGGTGCGCGTTTCTACGCATCATATGAAATTTTGTTCTTTTCATAGACGATCCTGCGTAGCCCAGTATAGAAATATTACGTACTCTAAAAATTACAAGATAAAAATTTCCGAATCTCTATAGTATTATTTCTTGTAACGCCTTTCGGCTACGAATTAAAGTTACCAGTTAGCTTTAACTTGGAAGATAGAAAGGTGAAGTATTTTTAGCTTGTAGCATCGGTGCGACAAAAAGGTACAAGCATAGTAAAAATGATTGATTCCATGCTGGCACGTGAAAATAGAATAACACTCGGTATGACTGTCATTAGAAGATATGTCAATTTTGTTCTACGAACTGTCATGATCGTCCTTGCCTTCGTTTGAGGGAATTTGAGATATAATGTCCTGCGCCCCTTTGATAACATTAACACAACTAACCGTAATTTCTCCTGCTACTCCACGCCATTCCATCCTTGTTTCGTCCTTGTTTATATTTATCATGTATCCGAAATGCACGCACAAGTTACTCTTTAAAAAATGTTCAATGACAGTTTTCCCTGATTGTTTCAGTTCTTTAAAAATTTACGAAAAATAGTGCTTTCGGGTCTAAATCATTACTAAATCAGTGGTTTCCTGTTATAGGAGCTGTATAACGGATTCATTGTAACGCCACCACATTGTTTGACGCATACTTACGTACGACTATTGTGATTTGCTTCTGGTGATACTAGCTGGTCATATTAACAAACAATGAACTGATGCAGCTTTCAATGGTATTACGATGATATGGTACTTTTATTGCGATGTAAGTTGTACTTGTACATATTCATGCAATTACTTGTGGCAATAATAATTTTCAAATTTTATATGTATCCATATGTATTAATATTGACGAATATAATATTTAATCAAAGTAAAATTTACAAATTGGCCCGGTGACTTCCCGAGCGTCCCGACGATCGCAGGTTCGAGTCCCACTCACGGCAATGCAAATAGGTGCATGTACCGATCATAAGTCACATACGCATACATTTTTAAAAGTTTCTTTTAATCGTGAATTTTATCCGTATAATTACCGGAAAAAAACCATAATAAACACTCATAGAGTAGTTGCATGTAGAAAACATTTTGTCGAATTCACTGATTAAATTAGTCGAATTTCACTGATTGTCAGTGTCACATTGTCATCAACTGATAATGGATGAATATTCATTGATTCAATTTTAGAGAGTACGATTCATACAAATATTGGCTCGTGTTTTCAGACTATAATATACGAGGGTTTCGCTTTGCAATAAAATATTCCGCTACGTTCTGAAAGAGGATGCCGCCTCTTTGCCGTCTAATGCGACTTCACTCGTATTGTTTCGTTCGCACAAAGCACACTGCCATTCCCCTTGCGTATTCGTTAATTATTGTCGCTCACAGAAATGCAACGACCAAATTCTTAACATCATTCAACAAAGATATGCTGTTTTATTATCTGTATTGCATGCGCCCATTGTTTTCATCTACATACGTTTCGCTAAATAATTTCCGCAAAATGATTATTAGTTCTAGTTGATTACAATTACACAATTTCACAAGTTCATATAATGAAGTACGTGTCACTTTAGTTATCGCCATGTTCATACCTTTATGACGTCTATGTAGCTATAGTTATAGTCGATCCACGAGTTGAGTATGGTTTTTGACAGATCAAAAATAATAAATTCTCTAGCAAGGCACACGTGTCACATGTTTTTGCACTAAAAATATTTTAGTTTTCTATTTTAGCATATATTTACGTTCTCGTACGTAAATCCACGTGTGATTTACTAAGGATTTCATTGCTTGCAAACTGTAAAAAAAAAGTCATTGAATTCCCCTGTCCTTGCAGTTTTCTGAATACGTCTAAATATAGTCGATTAACTGCAACAAGACTGCCAGATACTCTTAAAGCTCAAAATGAGTTAAATTGATTTTCACACTGTTATTTTAAATTGCAGGATTTTGTTGTGAATCGGGAAAGGTGAAAGAAAAGGGTAGCCTATAAAATGACTACACCAAACATTGCATATTTTAGAAAACTATGTACTTTGAATTTTTTAAAATTTCTTTGATACAACATTAAGAACTAAAAAAGCCATTACTTAGTTCTAAACATAAATGGAAAATATATACTTTTGTCATATTAAACAATTGTACATATTAGTGATAAATAAACGTTGCTGTTTAATTATAAAAATTTCTGTTGATTGACATCATCGTTAGTAACACATCAGATTGCATGACAACATACGTAGGACGATTTACTTTGAAATATTATTTTACGTGTATCTTCCAGTTGGTTTCATGTAATAAAAAGATATCAAATTTTGTATTTAATATAATTTTCTTTTTTTTTCATATTCTATGAAAAAAGGCCCCTCGAGTCAAAAAATGAATAATGCTTCGGTCCTCGTGGGTCTGATTTCGTTCTTTTGGTCCGGACCTAGGCCTATTTGTTGCGTATTACGGATTGAAATAGAACTTATAAATTTTGTTCTTGTACTGTGGAGAAGAATGAGAAAGTAGGGAAGCAGGACTTTTTTCGGTTCAGAGAAGACTTATTAAGAAAAATTTACCAAGTAAGGCTAGCCGGTCCATTGCATTCATACAATAAAACGAACTTGGTTGAACGAAGTTGGTGAGTTTAGATAATTACATAAAATAATAGACAGGACGAAATGTTGAATGACATGGAGAAAATAGAAAATAATAATATAAAAACAGTCAATTAATTTTTAACGGATAACATGAAGGTATAAAACTAATAAGCTCAGTCCATTGCTGACTATTACATCCCCAGACGCAAAACTTCCAGACTTGACTAGACTAGACTAAAACGTGTGAACCGGGTAATAAAGCGGCACTGTCACGGAATGCACCAATATTATTGCCATACCATCGAATCGTCCGACGAGTTTACAGGACGTGAAGTTACGTCGAAATCGGCCGATCGTCTAATAAAATTCAAGACGGCATTTCGCTACGAAAATTCACATAAATATAAAACATCGACTCCGTAGGTTCTGCGATTAACCTTCAAAAACAATCTTTAATACGTTAATAGTCAATTTTCACCACATTTATAAAAAACTTTATTGAGCTTTATATCAGCATGACGTCATTCTTCCAGTTCTACACTTAATCTACGCTCAAATTATATTGTGTGTCATAAACGCGTCTACTTTACTCCTCTAGTAACAAACAAAATTGATGATATCTTTGTATTATAAATGACAAAATACATGAAATACGTGCTTTTGTATGCCTACGAGAAACGATTGAACGAATAATAGAATTTCATTGAATCCAAGGCAAATCTGGTACTGGCGGTATAGGAAATATATTTATAAAAGTAAATAGGCAAATAATATATATATGTGCATTTCAAGGGACGACTCGTATTTCTGTCGCGTGTTGCGGCTTAACGTTTGACCTTAGCATTCGATACGTTAATACAGGTCACACCAGAGTAAGGGGGATAAGCTCTGTTCCAGCCTCACAAATGACATCCATAACTAGTGACATGCCCCTATAACCGAGATGAGACGGGGTTATGGTCGTAAATTATGGGGTATTACTCTCGGAAACCGCATGGGCTGCTGAACAATTTGTTATGTGGGGTTTCTGCATTATAGAGTTTTCCTTTAGCACTACAGTGAATCAGCGATCCCACATTTAAATAGAGCCTCGACTTCTATCTCGTCACTATTGAGGTATCAGTAAACAGTCATTTTAGTATGAACAATTTTGACAATACTGCTTAATAGAATTTATATTATTATTTACCAAAGTTCTTCACCATGTGATATGTGAAATATATTTTCTTAAATATTACTTACATGAAACATTTGTCTGTCGGTCAGTATTTACACGGAGAAAAAATAGAGAAAAAATAAACATCGCTGTATGTCATAGAATATCGGTCTTTCGTAACGAGCCAGTAATATACACGTATTAATTTCTGGTACATTAAATTTCATCGTATTGATATTCTTCATCGTTTATTTATATCGAGATGCTAATTATGAAAAGTATCTACAATATCAAAATCAAATACTTGTTCCAGCTACTATTTAGTTCTGCCAACTTACTCTGTTAATATATTGTAACATTATACGGTAGTCATGCCGTGAAACCAACAAATAATATATGATGCTGGAGATTTCATTGCAAACACTTTTATTTGTATGCTGTTGTCACAATTGATCGATCTGATAGGTCAAGTCTCGGCCTACACACTTTTATTTAGGTGCATCCAAAGAGAACGAAGGAGAAAGAAGGCGCCAAGTTTTGTCTCCACCCGCAGACCACCTCCAATCAAAGGAACCACCGTTGGTGAGCGGAAGCATCAACAATAAGTCTATGAGTCAGAATGACTGGCACGGCGTACCAACCCACAGTTTATATGCTTCTCTGAGAAGGAAAGAAAATATAAACCGTGATGGCGTGATGAGGTTGCTGTAGCCGTTTGGGTATTTTTTGAATATAATTTCGATTAATAAGACGTTTAGCGATTTCAAACATAACTTGGAAAAAAGCGTACGAGTGAAAAAAATGACAATAAATGTATCAATCATATATATTAATCTAGTGTATACATTGAAGCACACTTTGACTGCGGGTTAATAAGTTTACAGTCTGCCACCTAGTGGACACACTTTGAGTTACATAGTTTTTATTGTTGAAATATTATAGACTAACTGAACTATATTACCTACTTCTAATCCAGACCAATGAAGCTGAACCAACTGAGAATTGCCATGAAAATATGCAGAATATTGTACAGGAAAAATTATTTTTTATTTCAATATAGTTTGATGCTGTCGCTTGATTGACATTGCTTTGTTACTGAATTACCATTAGAATAATTAGCGTTGTTTTTGATGTATATAAATATCCTAACATTGAAATTCTAGCAGTTGGTGGATAAAAAATTGGCACATACTATATGTATATTTGTTCTTTTATCTCGACAAAAGTCAAGATAAATTCCAACAAGAAAAAACACTTTAATAATTTTGGTAATTTAAAGCGAGTAATCTCTCATTTTTATGGGTTCTGTCGTTCTAGTGTTAAAAATATTATTCGAGATTCTAGTAAATGTTGTACTGAACATGAGAAAATGTGTTGACCACTTCATTTAAATAGAAAAAAAAGATTATGTCTAAAATTCGATAGTACAAGGGAATTTTTTAAAATATACATAATATTACGCATGTAATAATAAATCAGATATTTAATGCATTGATTACTATATAGTATACAGATTAAACATTCGACAATAAGCTAGCGATTCCTATAGGAATAATTCTTTTGGTATACCAAACGGATTTTCCTCTTTTTCCTTACTGTAAAATGCACCACGTGGTAACTATAAAAAATAAATATCTGTGCTCTATATTCGATCTTTTTCATTTTTATTTATATTATTATATTGAAACCTGATGTCTAAATTTTCCTAATGAAATAAATTTTTGTATACCAAGCTCAAAAAGTATTTAATCCAAAGCACAAGAAATGAATAGTCAAAATATACATATGTATTACGTGTAAAAAATGAATTACTAGAAGTTGCCAAAGAATTTTATAATTGTGCATGAAGAATATTTTAAATCGATCTGCATGTATATAAATGAGCAAGGCATTACGTACGTGCCGTAGAATATTATGAAGCACAATAAAACAATTTAGCATTGTGTCCAGTGACAGGTTCCGAAAGAAAACCTCTTTGCGAATGAATATAAATGCATAGGGGCAAAACGCATCTGGTTGAAGGCAGGTGCTGCTTTTCGATTCGCCTCTAAGTGGATTAAGGGTTGAAATGTTTTTGTTAGATCACGTGCTCTTGTCAAAATAAATCTACTCACGTAATAGGATTGACCGCTTTCATAAACTCATTCATAATGGCAGGCTCAAGTTTAACTTAAATAATTTCAAATCCAAAGGACATGGATCGAAAAAGGATTTTTAAATTATGTTGAAGTAACTATTGTTAAATCAAAATAAATTAAGCAAATAAAAGTGAAGTCAATGTCAAAAATCTTTATTCCTCTTTTTAAGAGCTGTCCCATGAGCAAAAAATGCATTGTCTTAATATATAACCGAACTATCGATAATGTCAAAGATGAAAATATGCACTATAAGGCTTTGCGAGAGAAATCTATGTATAGAACAACTTCGAGACAACAGCAGCTCTACTGGGCTCGATTTAAAAACAATTTGCTCCCCGTTGAAGCGTGAACCCCCTAGAGTTCAGGCTGCCCACCCCCTTGGTTACAGTTCAGCTCTAGCAATCCAGCGGAAAATTCGTTCAACGTAAAGGAGGGTATAGTCCGTGCACAAAGTATATCCTGGCAAACTGTTAGGAATGTTATACTATATAGTAACGTTCATCCTTCTCGACCTCTAAACTTTATCGCATACCGGAATATCCTTAAATATAATTATACATATGAATAATATAGTATGATAACCGGTATGCACTGTAGTGTGCGGTTTACGGAGTCAGAAATTATAACTAAACGCGATAAACGAAAGAAACATTTTACTAATAGAAGGCGAGAGGGAAAAACAGGCTGCTCAACTTTTCTCGATGAAAAATCCTGAGAGATATCTTAAACGAAGTTAGCGAGAAGTTTTGTGGGATAACAAGAAAGCTTGAAACTCCTTCGGCAAAATAGTGGAGAACGCCGAGAGCTTTTCAGATTCGAGAAGGGAACGCGAAGCTGTTTTTTTCTTTCTTCTAAATTCACGGTAATTTTTTGTTTGACATTAAAGAGCGCGGACAGTTGGCGAATGGTTGCGGGCGAAATCTTCGGAGAGAACTTTATAAAAATGTTATGAGGAGTTTAATTGCCTGACATTTTATTACTTTGTGCGGTACCGCGGATTTCAAACTCAAGAAAATAAAGGAACGTTAATTGCAAAGTTTTCAGTACTTCTTCGATTTTCCTTAACAACTTGGAAACCGTGAAAGCATTTTCCTCTGTTATTCGTACTAAACGTAACGCAGTTTAAAAGTAACCTAACCTCGAGAAATTTAAGTATTTTCAAGTAAGTTAAATCCGACCGAGAAAATTCAGGAGAAATATATATAATATACGAAAATCGCTCGATTTTGTTGCGATTGTGAGCTTCAGAAAATTTTATAATCGAATACGGATAGACACCGTAGCAGTATGTAGAAATTGTCAATGCCATTTTCTTAATATAAACATAGTCAACTTGTTTACGAATTTTCGAGAAATGCGTTAGCAACGGTGAACCAGCTTGCCAGTAAAACGGCTACAAGGTGCGTTCACATTAGACTGTTAGATTGCTCTGACATCGATGCATCACGTAACTGTAGTAATAAAGCGGCAAACAGCAGTAAAGTATTGCCGATCAGCGATGCCGTAAACATTTGAAGAACAGCAGTTGCTCACTTTCTATGAATCGGAAATCTATAAGAAACGCGTTCTTAGGACTTTACTCAACAACTCAGGCTTACAGGTTAAATGATATGCAGATTATTCAACAGCACTGTTCATAAGTAACAAACAAATATAATGCGAATTGTATAAATTTTCGTTATCTCCGTTTTTTCTTAGATCACATTTTGCTTTCTAAGACCCGAAGCAACGATGAGTAGATCTTGATTAGGTGAACGACAATTTCAAGCAGCAATGACAATTCTATGAAGATTTGCTATTGCATTGTATTTTTAATTAAATAACTTTGTTATTTACTACTAAAATTTGCTGCTGTCCAAATACTAATCACTGGTTTAATAATCGTAACTATACAATTTTCGTAAACAATTACAATGTGAATCAATATCATTTTAAATAAACAAACAATTGTTTAACTACTATACGCAAACTATACTCATGCAGATAATTCAACTGTGTCCTAATAAGTAATTAATAGATAGTACAAACGTCAAAAATTGAAAGCATGGCTGGTTACTATATTTGAATTAGCGTGGAAGAAGCGTATAAATCTATACTATAGTGAAGTAGCTGTAAGGCAAAGGTTTCGCTGTGTCGTCAAATGCTCGGGAAGTATTTGAAGCGTGAGGGGTGGTCGTTCGAGTGTAAGTCCACGCACCCCTAATTGTTTCATTCGTACCCCTCGGATCCTCTCAATCTATTTCGACCTCCCCACAGCCACTCTCGTTTCATCGCAGCACCACCCGCGGCGCCTATCATGCGCCACTAATGCCTAACAGGTTAAAGTCGCGCAGCTTTATTCCCTTGGCCCCAGATTTTCAATCGTCGCTCCTGGTCACTCATCTCCCGGCTCTCAGGATTTCGATCCCTTAGTAATCACACTTGGTACTTGATTTGGAATTTTCATTTTTGTCATTCTGAAACATACCGCGGTATCAAAGTTGGATGGATAAATGAAAAGTCAGTGGTTTATGTAATTTCCCGCTTTTTTATTATAACCCATCAAACACAGCTGAACGCGTCAGTAGCAACTACTATCACTCACCCGACACTCGCGTCTATGAGTCGGAAGAACTAGATAATGACTTGTTATTATGTGTTTACCTATCGGAACTATCCTAGAAATTTGCTCGACCAGTATTTTCAATATAAGTTTATACAGGTATATTTTTTACTAAGGGATACCTTGGAGACGATTTTATTTACCAAGTGGCTGTTTTGCGGACCTTCTCCAAAGAATTTCCACCGTAATGGCTGTTTTGAGGAAAGCAGACTGTCACACCAAATTTGTTCACATTTTTCCAATGTTAGGCATCCAGTATTTGTGGTGGACTTAGAAATATTTCATTAGGCTAGATTAGCTCAAAACTCCAATCCTGTGATGACACAAGTAGGTTTTTTTCTAAAGCACTAGGTTGCTATTGTGAACGCCCCTTAATTTTTCGTGCCCCCAAAGTATCCCTTACTACAATTATATATATATAATAAACACTGTAAAAAGTAGAACAAGAAAAATATCAATAATAAAATATATTATAGTATATTATATATGTATATAATCATGTAGAAAGTATAGTTTGAGGACCCAGGCGATTAAGGGGCTTTCACAATAGCGAGCTAACGTTTTTTTAGCTAATACCCTCAGGCATCACAGCATTGAAATTCTAACCTAACCTAACGAAACACTTTATAAGCTCATCACAACTCCGGATGTGTAGCATTAAAAAAAAGTAAACAAATTTAAATAACTAAGACTTTCTTTTAGCTCAAGAGAGTTCGAAAATGCAATGATGTTGAAGGACACCATTTTGAATAGTTATTATAATATTATTTAGCAATATTAACAATAAATAGGTTATTTACGCAAGAAAAAAACATTAATTAACTTTTTTCTTCTTTTCCGGTTTTCGTATGTACAAAATCGCTATGCTTATTAAGGGATCATCACAGTGTCACCGCCCGCAAAATAGCCGATTTTCGCGATTATTTTTTTAGGTGGATGGAATATGGTAATTGGTATAATTTTTTTTTTACAAATTGAAGCACCTATGAAGTATACAAAATGATTTTTTTAAGTTTCTTTATGTATTCGTTGTTTTAATTTGTGGAAAATTGAATGGAAAAAAAATGGTGTCCCATGGTGGCCAGGATTGCGGGCGCAAATTTTACCTCAAACAAAAATTTCAAATGATTTATAAATCTGTAGGAAAGCCGCTATGCTCCTATGGAGACTTTTTTGTTGTTAGTGAAATTTCAAAAAATTGCGTCGGTTTGAACAAAACGTATAAAATTTAGCCTTTTTTTCGACAGTTTTTCGTAAAACAAAATAAGATTTCAAAAAAAAAAGCTTCCATAGCAACATAAGAAATAACGTGAAGAATGCTCTGTTAAAATTTCAAATGGATAGCTTGAAAATTCTTTCTTTGAAAACCATTTGGTTATATTTTTTTTTTATTTTTTAGTGCATTTAATCAGGAGTTAAAGTGGAGCAGTATTAAAAATGACCCTTCGCGGCGCAGGTGATTCAACCTCGTAATCATCCGACACACAAAGTGGTATAAAATTCTTGATTAATACGAGTATAATTCTCATCCCTAGAAGAATTAACAATTTAAATTAATAAATAACATAATGGCGACTAGTGGAGAAAAAGTATCCAAATTTGCCCTTTATTATAATCAATTTTCAATAAAAAAAAAAATAGGAAATTATTAAGAAAATAATTTACTTTTGCTACGGGATGGAGCCAGTAAGCTGTAGAGTACTGTGTAAAAATTTGAGCTCGATCGGAAAGCTAGTTTTTTTTTCTTACCTCCGGTAGGTGAAAAAAAGTCGATATGAAAAAAGTGTGTTTAAAGGTGTTAAATATTTAATCGGCAATGTCGGGTCCATATAAAACTTCTGCGGCTTTTATTTTTTAAAAGTATTTTTCAATGTCTATTCTCTCGGACTCTATCAAGAAACGAAACACTATTTTTAAAAAATTTCAAAGTGGAATACTTCCTTAAATAAAATAAATCTTGCGAATGTTCAAAATTTTTCGATTTTTACCGCTTATTCTTTGCCTTCCAATTCCGATATTTAATTTCGATCACGTTTCTTTGTAAAATTCGTTTATTATCTTCAGCGCGGTTCCGTACTATCACATAGTACAAATAATGTATCAGGCAACTTGCAGTATTGAACATCTCCATAAGCAAACTCACAAAAGGGAGAGAACGGTAAACGTGCGTATAGGTATAACATGGCAGATACGGGACCGAAGATTGTACCCAAAATCCCCGTGGGACTAGACACTTGGTTTCGCGTTAGCTCATTCGTTCTCACTAGGGTGAAATAGCCCACACGTACTGTTTAATGCACTGTTTAGTGTTTACATTCCGTACTAATGGTCGAGCTTAGTGAGATTTAAATTTGTCCGTGCGTACTGGATCGGCTTTGTTCTGCTTCGGGCCTGGGGGTGTAATGATGTTTAAACTTTAGGCTTAGCAATTGCATGAAGTTACACAGCCCGCGGCCAACCTGTGAACCTCTCTTTAGTTTCTCTTCCGAAAGTCCCTCACTATCGAATGTTCTGCTTATCTCGAGGTATTACGTATACAATTATACATATATGAGACGTGCACTTACCTGTACAAAATCTGAGCCTCCTAAATCTCTATTACAAGTAAGTCATGGCCCTGATATATCATTGTTTAGTAGTTAGGTATTAACTGTGAATATGGAATTTGTATGCATCCAGTACTACAAGAAATTTAGGCACTTTAGGTATACGAAGAATAAATAAAAATAAATATATTAATTGATTCTGCTAGTTATAAGGATTCATCCCCTATTTTATTATTACTAAACTTTACGAATTTATCGATTGCTTAAAATATTTATTTTTTTTTATTTGGTTTTTCAAATCACCTTTTCCAGGAAGAATGACAGCAACTTTACGTTCTTATCATTTCAGAAATACTTCAACGGTAATTTTTGTATTAATTACATTGATTTGCTGTCTTCCGTTTCAATACTTGTATCCTTTGCAGATTATCATCAATTTTATAAATAAGAAATAAAAATGAATCCAATCTGTTACATATAATTATAATTACACCAAGAATACTTTGATAGAACAAAGATAGAAAAAATTGATTACAAAAAATGAAAATTACGATTTTTAATGGCAGACACGACTACTAACGATTATGCCGATTATGAACTTATTTCAATGTAGAAAACATTTATTGTTATACACCTAACCCTGTATTCATGTCAAATATTTTGAATGAAAGGTACGTGAATATTTTCAAATATATATTTGAGTAAAATATATATATGTATATTGTCTAATATCTAAGCTTCTCGATGAAACAACACTGCTGACAAAAAATAAAGTATAAAATGTACGTTTTTGCGTTAAACGAATTGAAAAAAATTTAATCAAAAAGAAGAATGAAACGCATCAGTCAATAGCATAGAGAACGACAACTTTGCCTGTAAGTTTTTACTTGTATTTGTCACCGTACCGATATTCGGATTTGTTCTTGCATTACTCTTCCGGAAACCACTCCAGCCAGGAGACAAAGGCGAGCAAAAGTTTTGAGACACACGCCTGAATCTTCCCAAGAAACCTATACATTATAAATGTCTTTGTCTCTCTGGAAACACTCTTTTTCTGCCTTTTTTCCGCTGGGAAGGAGAAAGAATAGACACGTGGCTGACGTCTTCCTTCCCTCCCAGCACGCGGAAGAATAAAGTGTCGCAGATTCGACTCGAAAAACTCGTATTCCCATTCGAAGGGTGGACCAGTACTTATGTCTCGACTAGAAAGTGAAATGCTATGTCACTATTTCCCAACCAACCCCACCACATTAAACTCGTATATTGGATTTAAAAATTTTGAAAATTCAAAGCAAAGCATCATGTCAGTCACTTTGATATCTGCTCATATTTGTTAATTACCGTATATACGGATTTAAAGTCATCCAATATTACAGAGTAGCTATAAGCAAGTTTATACCGAAATGCATCCCCCTATAGGAGGTGATGACCGAAGAAGAGGAAAAAGAAAAGTAACAATAAGCTTAATGTACTATTTGTCAAGTTCAAAACAGGCTCGTAGTCTTATCAGAATAAGGTACCTCTAAAATGTGCTAATCAATTGGAAACATTTGTCTCATTTACTTCCATTCTTTTTCAATTGAAATTTTTCATCTCAATTTCTGTTATTTCGATTTAACGCAGCTCCAAGTACTCTCGAATCACCAACACTTGCGATTCTTTAAAAAAAAACAATCTTTCCTTTTATCAATGAAGAAATAGTTCTGAATGACAATTCGTTTGCCTAACGTAAACTGGGGCAATACTCAGGTTGACTCGTCTGTTTTTTTCTCATCCAACAAGTCAGAAAGTAAAAAATTAAATATTATGAAAATAACAGGAAGACCCTATTTCGTTTATAGTCAAAAGAAACTACTGTAAATTTCGTGCCGTTAAGGACAGACGAATGAGATGAAATTAAGAGAACGGTCGAGCGTGAATCCGACAGTTCCTTCGAAAGTCGAAGAGAAACACGAGGTATTCTCATAAGCGAGAGAGAATACAACTCTCGAGACTTCGGCTGTGCGAAAACTTTGCCCAAGAATCTAATATCATCCCTGGTACACACACATTCTGGAAATTCCCGTGTACCAAAGTACGATCCCGGCTCCTGCACCACTGACACACGTAGAGACAGGGAGAGGATTGCTATCTTAGCCACCACAAAGCAGTGATAACATTTTCCCTCCCGGGCGGGAGCCTAGCAACCCTCCGATGGTCCAGGTCGATATCTGGATAACGCGCGGTCTCGTTGCCGAGGAAACCGGAAAAACCACGCCCACGCAAACATGGCCGCCGGAGGGCGGACGAAGGTACACGAGAGGGTTGAATTATCATAATATTGGTCATTGCTGTGGATGAGGTGAAGTAGCTACAGGAATCTGTGTTCTGGGCTTCAGCTATACCTATATACCGTTATACATATATTCTCAACTCTCTCGCTCCTCTAACAATCTGACTATGTATCTCCCCTCCCCCCCTCTCACTCTTTCTCTCTCTCTCTCTCTCTTATACTCTTGATCCGTCTGTCTATCTATTCATTCATCTATTTACCTTGACTCGCAACTCTGTAACCATTTCCCTACTATATGTATAATTCAAAAATTATGAGCCCTCTGTTTTGTCGCACCCTCATTCCGTAAGCTTCCTTTTTTGCATCAGACAGGCTCGTAAACTTAATATGCAACTGGACCGGACGAATCTAATCAACGTGTCTTGTTTCCATTTTAATATTTCTTCTGACTGTGAAAATGGTATAACTTTTTTTCAACAAAAAATGCTGCGTTACCGTTTTAACCAATGAAGCTGTAGGAAAGGTAAGTTTTGTTTAATAACGTTATAGTTCAGGTTGGTTTGCAAAAATTGGACAGTTATACTATTGACACTAAAATAAATAGACCATCTGGTGTCCTGGTGGTGAATTATTTTTTAAAAAACTGACTGTGATACCAACGTTTCGAGAATCGGCATCCCAGTAGTTGATGTGACCCAACGGAAGTGGTGAATAGAGGAGGTTGCCGCACGACTGACACCTTTTGCTGACACCTGACCCCTTTTCCTTCGACATTTTGTTCTTCGCGTCCTACGTTCTTTGTCAAGTCGTTCTCTGGTATTGACGTTCGCATATCAGAATATGCATTACAAGGAGTGAATTTCAATTTTAGACTGTAATTGAAAGTTCAAATGCAGTCAACATGACGCGATGATCTTAATTGACTTATATTTACGCAGAATCCAAAAAGTATATAGCAACGTTAATAAATATATACTAGGCCAAATATACCCATTTTCCAAAAAATCAGCCGCATTCGTAATAACTGATCAGTAGGGAGGTAGGGTAAGATGAGCCTAGTGAGCCAAGATGAGCCACCCTTAAAATTAGTTATAGGCAGAACAATCATGACATATATACATATATGGAATTTCTATGACGGCATTATTTCTTTGAAGGGATATACCCTATACCTCATTTAACCCGACTTTGAAAAAGAGAGTTCAACTCAATATAATTTGACCCAGCCAATTAAGCATTTTCATGCTTGTAAATGCTGACCATCCTTTAATGTCAAGAAACGAAAATAGAGCAACGTGGCGAGCACGATAGAAACTAATGAAAGAAGTTAGCAGTAAACACGAAGCGTGTTCGGCAATCTCGGTCCGCGGACAGTTTTCCAAATCGAATCGATTTCTCCAAGCTACCTAGTTGTCTGCTCTCCCCACCTCGAATCCCGAGCATCCTCATCCCCAGGATTCCAGGAGATCTTCGTTCCCGGCGGATGTATCCTCGGATATACCGCAGGATAAAAGGATGGAAAGAGCGGGAACAGCCAGTCCC
Source organism: Cephus cinctus (assembly GCF_000341935.2). Classification (NCBI taxonomy): domain Eukaryota; kingdom Metazoa; phylum Arthropoda; class Insecta; order Hymenoptera; family Cephidae; genus Cephus; species Cephus cinctus. Next base: position 70,060 of record NW_014333067.1, on the reverse strand, counting down.
GTGCAATAGCTAAGGAACAAAAATGGAAAAGTAGAGAAAAGCAATCTGTGTTTTTATCGAATTCCGATAGCCACCTCTAATCGAAAACTCGAGTGCCTTTCGTCCTTCGATTGTGGCTGCACCTGTACACGTACCTCTCGGCACTCCCTCCTTTACCGAGTAATGTACGAGCTATTACGTCAATGTAATTTATGATTCCTATCTCCCGACAATTATGCAGGAAACGATGAATATCATAGACGGTGATAAACGCGCCACGGTATTGGTCTTTCGATAATTTTCATTCGCCGATCATTCGAGCACCATTGTTTTCCCATTTTCTCTTTATCCCGCGAGATACAATCTTTTGGACAATTTTCCACACTTTATGCACACGATTTAAACTGCGCATAAATTGCTTGGAAAATATAACGATCAATACGGGAACGACATTATGGTTCATTTGGTAATTTTAATATCCGGTAATTATTGAAGGCGATCGATCTTACGGCGATGCGATCGGAGAACGTACTTTTTACCTGCCGTAAATCGGCACGAGGAAAGCATTAAGTATTATCTTGATCTTGAAATGAGAGAACGAAATTCAAAGCAAAATATTCACATGAGGAGTGAATCTTTTAATTTGTATTATTAATTATTCAGGAATCATTGGTCTTCCGGACTAGTAGACATTTTCTTAAAAATATTCACTACACCTTAACGGACGATGATGATCGTCCACTGCGTCTATTTCTCGTACGAGTAAACACCCCTTATTGTTAATTGTAGATCGAGCGTGGCTGCGTATGTGTAACCCTGTTTGGAATGTAATATGTCCTGAAGGACACGTGGCAGCCACGTGCCGGTAAGTGTTTGTTTCGGTTTGTATTGTCACCACGTATATGAGCCCGTAAGGTACCTAAAGGCGTTCATGGATTCTCATCGGGGAGTCGCGCGCGTCTCACCGCGCCCCACTTCTCATTAATTTCCCATCCATCGGTAAATAATGTCCTCCACTATGGAGACATCATTGATGATTCAAGAGCTACATGGGAAAGAGGTTCGTTATACGGATACGGTACACAGTGTCATTGATCCTGCCAATTTCAATCCCAATACAAGACAAACTTTACTAGATAGCAGCTGATAATCCGTTAATAAAAAAAATCTTTGGCAAACTTTTCATTGACTTATGACAACTGATAAGGGAAAAAGGTCGAATTATTTCATCGTTATAAAACAATTATTTTATTAGTATGTATTTCTCTGCTGAATTGTCTTGATATTTAGGGAATGTCGTAAAGGCAAAAATCGAGTATTTATCTCTGGACGGTTTTTCTTGGCTTTGTTAAAAAAAAGGGTTATTAGCGTTAAACGAATATCTATGTGTCAGTAATGTTGAAGGATCGCCAGCGAAAGGGATAGAGGATTGGTGATACGATGGAAACGTGGAACGGTTGGCTCTGTGCAATTTTCGCGGGAAGTGGTGACGCTGAATTGTAGTTGTTTGCTACCGTACGACGGTATTTCCATTAACTTTTCACGTGAGTCGAGATCACAGAGCGGGAGTAAAGGTAGAGGGCTGGAGAGCAACGGTTATCTTCATCACGATCTAGGAATGCAATATAGTCACCCCTAAGCGTCAAGAGTTGCCTTCGTATCACCGTTTAGAATCTCGAGGGGGGATTAAAGCGCTATGAAAATCCACTCATTATCATTCCCCTTCGTGTCAATTCCGACACCAGCCAACCAGTCGACAATATATCTTTTTTTTTTTTTTTTTTTAATAAACATCTACCCTTGCTAATAGATCATAAATACGTCCATGGATTTTTTATTTGCCTGATCCTTTCAATTTTTACTTTTATACGTTTTTATTCATTTTCAATTTTTTCAACATAATTCCAATAATTTGTATACGTGAATCAATTATTAAAAAAAAAACATTTTCGTAACTTTTTCTTGATTTCAAAATGGGTAAGTTTTTTGGAATAGCAGGAACGAACAATCAGTCTGAGATTTTTTTATTTCCAATCTATTACTAATGTCGCTGTTGTTGTATATTCAATGAAACGAACTGAAAACGTAGTTTGAAATTAGTCTGAAGAAAATGGATTATATCTTAATAATGCATTATAATTTCATCCGAATTAAATTTGCCGTGAATTAAACTTTCATTACAATGCAATAGGCGGGATTGATTGAATAAGCGGTTAAATGCTTAATTAATCCTTTATTGTTAATTATTATAAATGTATCACTTCGACACGTAAACTACTCTCTACAGAAATAATTTCACCAACAGTAAGTACAGTTGGTCTTTTATCTATAACTACACATACACGATTGCGGTATTATTTTAATTGAGGTACAAAGAGGAGTTGACTTTAATACTTCAATCAACGAAGTCTGCATACCATTGGGCACGGATAAAAATGATTAAATTCAATGTACGTGATGTAATCAATTATATGTATATTCATCCGTGCTCTACTCATTAATTTAGATTCTATTTAATATATTCCAAACCAGGTACATCATTTAAAAAAAAATGAAAAATAGAATTAGAACGGTGCCAGTGTTCTGTTTAAAATAACGTACGATAATATGAGCATATGTAAAACAAGATACAACGTTTAAAAAGTTATTTTATGTTTTAAAAGGACCCTTCGTAAGGTTGGATTTGTGAAAATAATTAATTATTCAAATTTAACACGAAATATCCGCTGAAACACGTCATATATAATTTTTTTCAACTTTTAAAATCATTTTAGAAAATTGTCATACGTGGACTGGGAAAAGAGATGTAGAAAATAAAAAAAATTGATTGAATACAATTTTGTGCTTGCGAATAAGAAACAGGCTACGTAGTTTATTTAATCCCTTGAGTGTCACGCTAAAATACAATAATTTCACCAGGACGATCACGAAAAATGAAGATTATTGGATTTCAATGAAACTTAGTGTCTTAAAGTTTAAATGGTCGCTGAATTCAAATAAATTTCGAAATTTGAGATTTCATAAATTCAAAACTACGCGTCCAACGAGTCGGATGAAAAATACAAAAATTGTTTGATTTTTCGGGGTCATAGTTTGCGTTATTATTAGGAACAATGTGCATTTATTGGCTAATGTTAGGGTATAAATAATTATTATGTTATTAGACTTCATATTTAACGACCACACAAACGTTAAGATACCAAGTTTCACAGAAATCCGAAAAGATTTTCCACTTTTGTAATTTTGATACACTATTTTACACCCGTCATTTTGAACATTGAAAGTCTAAAGTTAGATTCGCATTTAGCAACCTCAGAAACCATTAGACTCCAAGTTTCATGAAAATCGAAAGAGTTTAAATATTTTTTAATTACAATGCGTATATATGGACATACGTAAGTGAAACTCAAAGGGTTAAGCATGACCACTAGTCAAGTGCACTCCAATGCACATATGAACCAATAAAAGCAACTATTTGTATAGCTTGAATCGAACATTATTTACTTGATTAACAAATATTCAAATGAACCGAATAAAATGATTTTTATCGCAAGTATACGATGAAGTTGAGATAACACAAAATTCATTTAATTAACTTTACAATCTTTGATACAAACAAAATTTATTGGAAACCAATAAGTTTTTCTTAACCAATGCACAGGTGGTATTATCCAAATTTTTTGTTCAGTATAATAATTAGAAAACAAAAGGACTGGCTAATAAGAGAAGGCACCGTCTTTTCAAAATTTATGAACAATTGGAATCGAATTTTTTCATAATTTTGTCATTTATTTTTTATAAGAATAAGATAATTGTGATTGTGAAACTTGGAATTAATTTCGTCTAATGTGTGGCAGTATAAATATTGCATTAAAATTAAATAATTTTTTATTTTCGGAAATCGCGCCTAACAAGGGTCCCTAATCCTCTTAAGAATAATAAAAACGTCATTATGCTTAGGACAATTTGTAGAGTTAAAAACTTTATGGGATAACGAAAAAATAAATATCTTGGAAGATCTCTGAGTTTATTGGTAGAAATTGGAACGCGAATGACACGCAATGATTTAGTAAAATAAAATACTCTTTACGCAAGAAATATGCTTTTACACCAGGTTAACCCCTCTCTTACGTTAATGCAGTTGAGTTCTCACCGTGTGTCTTACGAGCTAATTCTATTACACAATCCTTAGATCTAAAAGTGTCGAGAACATATATATATATATATATTTTATTTATATATGTATACATGTATTTATTTATATATCTTTAAATATACATTGGCATCGATGCACGCATTAATCTTAGGTCGTGTGTTTATCGATTATATCAAATATGATATTTTTTTTTATATTACACATTACAATATTTCCAAGCCACTACGCGTAACAATAGCTATAGGAGACTCACTGTTCATTAAAAAATCAAATGACGATCTATAAAAGTTAGTAAAATTAAAATTAAGATTGCACGATTGGTGTGGCCATGAAATTTGAAAACCTTGAAAATTCTATTAATTCGAGATTCCACGAATATATCAAAAAAAAAAAAAAAACATTTGTATTTGAACTAAAAGTCTTCTTCTAATACGCAACAAAAACAAGTATTAAATTATTATACATTATGTTACATGCATTATTTAATCCGGCACGAGATAAATAATGACACCCGGTATATTTGTGCCAAAACAAAATTAACCTTTTTGGAATTAATATTGTGAACTTCAAATTTCTATAATACAATGAGATACTTTTCGTCACTCCGTGAGATTACGAGGTATTTTTTCTATAAAGAAAATATTACTTTCTGGAACAGCCTAAATTATATTTAAAGGAATTTCCTGATATCATTTATAATTCAATTAAAACGTTTTCTACCCAGTTTTCAATAAAAATCGAATAAAATATTATTGAATCGAGTAATCGACAATTTGCAAGAGCTCTTACGTACATTTTTAAAAACTATTCTAAATAAAAATAATTGCCTTTTCGGCAAAATATGATATTAAAACTTTCTCGTTACAATTTTTTTGGGCGTGCTTTCGTAATCTATGTTGGCACGGGTAGATAAGCAAATATCTTTCTGAATATTTGCTAAACCTAGTATTACCATATCGTATGTACACTGAGCGTCCACTTGGCCCATCATGGCCAATTGAACGGGAGCCATTGGTGGTCCGATGAAAAAATGCGCAGGAAAAATCAAGTGCTACGCAAATATTGGCATAAAAGCTGTATTTACAGAGCTATTATTAATCTACCGCGTATAAATAAAATAATCCGCCGAGAAAATATGAGAATTTTCGGACCTTGAGAAGGACCTCTGTCTGAGAAAAAGAAAAAATATATATATATAGGAAACAATCTGTCAACTGTAGAAATCTATTAATTTTTACTAATTCTTACAAATGTGCCTAAAACAAGGTGGAAAAATAACATTGATCACGTAAAATCCTTTTGAAGTTATTGGATCTAGCATAAAATTTTCTCTAATAAAATTGACATCGTGTAAACTGGGCTGTCTTGCGATGACAGCTCATTTTGCATAGGTTGAAGTGCTTACGAGTAATCAAAGCTGTCCTTAGCTTTTTAAATGGATCGATGTTTTCATTTATCGTTGTATGACGTTTTCTAAGACGAATGCATTGATCCGGATGCAAGGTACTCTTTGAATTTGATTCGATTAGAAATTTTAGTAATGGATGAGACTTAATTTTACGAAAGATTTTCGCAATAATAATCATTACTACTAATGCAATAGGGAAACATTGATCGCTGATTTGCTCGATTTTTAAATAGTTTCAAAATTTAGTGAAGTACACGCTATTCCAAAAAAATTAGATCTTTTGTATCAGCTGGCCCCAGATGGGTCCTTCCCGTCTCATTTAATAATTTGAAAACTTTGCATTTAAAAAAAATGCTCCAATTCACTTCTCGGGATCAATGAATCTACGAAAACGAATTTAAAAAATCCATCTAACAAAATGAACATGACTTTGATATCTCGTGAGCACCTGTGACGAAGATAAGATCGTTATCATCCTACGACGGCCTCTCTTTACATTACGTAAGATTTATTAGAAAGAAAAAAAACATTCTCCCTAGCGCCACTAACTTTGCAGCTATTTAAAGTGATCCAAGGCCATTGGCCCACCTTGTATGTTAGGAAAAGAATGAAGTTGAAGACTAAATAAAACTTCGATATCTTAATTTTATTTTCTCTATTAATAAAAAGTTAAGGCAAACTTTGAGACACGAAAGAAAACTCATCGGTGAAACGACGATAAAGAAAATTCATTATTCAGAGATTCAGTCGAATCTGCGCCAATTATAGCCATACATGATATCTATGCATGAGGATCGAGGTATATTTTTTTACACTGGATGAATCTGCCAATTTACTATAGGACTTTACACAATTCACAAAGAATTCTTATGCATCGTATGATATAATCATCAGTCAAAAGAAACGTAAACTGAACATCATCGAACGAATACAGTATTATTACCGACATTAAAATGCGCAGTGCCTTTATAGTTACAGTTTCAATGTCGTAAGCAATAGTTTCCGCGCGGCGGATTGGGAACGATTACGACTGTTCCCCGGAAAGGCGCCTAACACGATTTCGATCCGCAAATTGCGACCGGTTAATCTCGTGGCAAATAAAGAGTCCCATCTGTCATAGTAGATGTTGAAAACTTCATCAAATTCCTCTTGACTCTCTAGTTACTCGTTAACGTCTCCTCGAGTGTATTGCATCTCCATAGTACTTACGTAAGATTTCTCTGAGGGCTCTGATATCACAAAATATCATAAGATCATTCTCAAGTAATTTAGCCAAATTATTTTCTCGACAATATTAGCCTCATAAACATCCAAGGATGACGTATTACGATACTATGACACCTTTAATATCTTTTATTGTCTTTGGTTCTTGAAACGACTCGGGGCGCAATGTTTTCCTGTTCTCACTATCCCTGCGTATTGTCCTAAGCTATGTATACGCGCTAGCTGAGTTACTGGGAGGGAAAAAGAAGAAGAATGATGATGACGCGGATAAGGATTCCTGAGGAGCAACGAGGAACTCACTTGAAGGTCCGAGGAGAGTCTGGAGTATCAACTGACACTGACACTGATCGCAGGTTATTAAACAAGTGGTGAGAACGCCGATGCCTGACTTCGGATTTCACGATGTTCCGACGGTCGTCTTAAATCCAAAAGACCACCTACTCCGACAGTCAGGCCACTTCCGGCACCAGCACTTCCGCCACCGTTAGCTATGACACCTCCACCGATACCGATACTCTGCTCCGTACTGACGTGCTGCTGTTTCCCGATGAGGGCGTCGATGCTGAAGCTCCTCTTCTTCTCCGAAGATGACGTCGGACTCATCGTGCTCACGCTGCTCCTTGGAGGAGGATTCAACTGTCTGATCGGTGGCGCCGAAATCGGCACGGGTTTGTACAGAGGCGGAGGTGGCTCTAGGAATCCGCCGAGTTTCAAGGCCTCCAAAGCACCGGGAGGAAAGTCCAAAAGTGGTAGGCCAGGCGGTGGCGACAGATACGCACCGGGGTACGGCATAGCACTTGGAGGCCCTCCACCGGGACAAGGTCCTCTTTCGCCACATATCGCGAAAGTCGCCATTATTGCACGATCACGAAGGACGTAGTGCGGCGGGGGCCTCTTGTAGCGCTTCCTTCGTCGCAGGAAACTACCATTGTCGAACATATCCTCTGCGAGAGGATCCAGAGTCCAGTAGTTGCCTTTGCCAGGATTACCTGGCTCCCGTGGGATCTTGATGAAACAGTCGTTCAGCGAGAGATTGTGTCTGATGGAATTCTGCCAGGCAGGAAACTTGTCGTGATAATACGGAAACCTGGACATGATGAACTCGCAGATGCCGCTGAGGGTGAGCTTCTTCTGAGGCGACTGAAGAATAGCCATGGTGATCAGGGCTATGTAGGAGTACGGGGGCTTTATCAAGGACGAAGACATCTTCTCCGTGGAATACGTAGACGAGGATTGCCCTGATTTCTGTCCCGAAGACATCATCGAGTAACTCTTCTTGAAGGCTCTGTTGCGATTCCTGGCTGGTACCGGCGAAATCGGCGTTAGAGGACTCGAGGAGGATTGTGGCGACAATTCATTTTTGTCTAGACTCACCGGGTCCACTATAGTACTGTTGCTGTCGGAATCTCGGTCGCTGTCAATGCAACCGTCACACGAAACGTTCGCCATCATCATCGAGTCCATGTCCATCATTGGTTACGCTTCCTTTTTCTTTGTTTTCACGAACCAATTACGCCATCCTCACAATCACGCTCGATTTCATTTTTCCATGAATATCTGATCTCATCTCGAAGACTCTTACGTCGTAATGAATTTGAGTTGCAGCGCGCGTTCAATCAGATGTCAAGTCTCAAACGGATCTTGAGTCCTTCCCAAGTCGCTTTAGCTGGAGGTCCCTTGAGTAGCCGCAAGGTCGTACTTCCTGAAGAATACGATTGGCAAGTCAACGATAAAGTCTCGATGCATTTCGTTTTCCTGCTGCGGCAAACTCAGAGAGCAGACTGTCATCCGAGTCGTTATCTCTGCACTATCGTCCTCTTACGCCAATAGTTTGTTTCCTCGCAGTGATAACGCATTTTTTCTTCCCAGTCTTCTACACTTCGAGTACACCCTGAGGCTTACCTCGTTCGAAGAAGCTGTATATCTACTACGTCTCTTTAACGACCTTATCCCCTCCTTCTCGTCCGATGAGTCTTTTACATGGCCAATGCCAAATCTTGTTTACATCGCCTTCGACTTTCTTAACACAATTATTCTTTCACAAAGTGTCTTTCTTTTTCACAGCAATATTGTTTTAGCTCATAAAAGAGATTGCACTGATAAGCACGGTATAGTATACCGATTAAATGATAAGAATCATTGCATATTACATCTGCTAAAGCTAATGAAGAGACAGGAAGTGGACGTCATCGCGAGAATAACCGTCACCTTGCACCGATAGTCCCTGACGATGAATCCTTTTGCAAAATCCATATGACAAACCGAACGTCAAAGGGATACACGCGTGACCACGAGGGTCGAGTAATGTTCACGTTAGACGTCGCGACGCTCGAGACGTCTGTACGGCCGAGGAAGCGGATTTCGATAGCGTGGTAGCTCCGTTGGACCTTAACCGGACCAGGGGCGAGACTAACCAGTAGGAAGAGAGGGACAGAAAGACCAAGTGTCTTTTCAAAAGAGAGCGTGCGAGAGAGAGAGAGAAAAGGATTCTGTAGGGGTGTAGGAGAGGATTTGGCGTGCCTGGTAGGGGATAAGGGAGTCAGAGTAGGGAGAGAGGGAATCACGATTTAGGGGTAGCTATGTGCGCGAGCGTCGAGTTGACCCTGCAGGCCACTGTGGGCTTCGCTTTGAAAACATCAAAATCACGTGCCTCCCTCTCCTGGGCTGCTGTGTACAGTGTGTATACAGAGCAGCCAGGACCCCCGTTCCTCTACCGTCTATCACACGGACGAGCCAAGAGGAAGATGAACGCGTTGCCGGTGAATGCGAGCGAGGGTAGCTGCCGCAAGAACAGAATCGCAGGATTTTCCAGGGTTGAGCTGGGTAGAGAGCAGGGTAGTGCCAGAGTTGCGAATTGATTCGAAGGCCTTGTTCGTTCAGGGGCGGATCAGAGGGCGGGCATAGGCATCCCCTACTACGTGGGAACATCCCCAACTCGTGCGGCAACTCGGGAAAGGGCGTCGGTGTTGGTGGCGCCAGAGTTAGGAAAATATAGGGATGGATAAAGGTTCTTTCTAGCTGTACCCGACTGTACCCGACTGTACCTGAGTATACCTGCCTATATTTACGTGAAGATGAAATTGTCGCACTACGGAGCTGCTTTGCTTTGTGCCTCTATGCCGTTAAAAGAATGTAGGTATAATGGTTTCGTATTCATGAACCAAAATAACCCGTCGATATTGCTCGAGAGAATCTTCGAGGAGGGTGAAATTAAACGATGCCTTAACTCGATGTTGCCATTTTTATCGATCGTTTACAATTGTATTCCTTATAAGATTTCCTTGTTTTTCACAGTACTCTAGATTCAGCAATCTTATTCAGCACTTTCAGATTTTTTAGAACGCATATTTCATCAAATTTCACCCGTACTTTGTATTCTCAACGCCGCAACTCCAATATGTTGATACTAGAAACTGTCGTCTACAGAATCGTTGGTAATACAGAACCGATGGTTATCTACGTTCAGAGCCGTCTTAGCGCGACGTAATTATATTGTCATACTAAGATCATTTACTTGACACGTTAGAATCTATTTCCACCCAAGTTCCTTTTTTTTTACAATAGAAAATTATGTACGCTACACCTTGTAATATAGATTTTATGTAAAACCATATGAGGCTGACAGCAGAGAATTTCTGTAAAAATAAAACTTTTTACTTATTATCCGACTATGGTTCTTATGTCATAGAACAAAGATCGTAATCTTATGTTCTTTTCTTATATACTACATAATTGCAAGGTTACGAGAAAAATATAAAATCATCACTTTCATGATATTTATTGGCATTCCCATTTTCTAAACTCCATAATCGCTAATTAACATTCAATTATTTTTCCGAAATTTCGAAAACGTCGAATTTTATGTGTTAAAAATATTCATGAATCTCCAATCGGTCATGGAAACGGTACACGCGAGTGCACTCCACACGTATATCTAGTTGACACCCCTCCAGGCAGCTCAAATAGAATCTGTATTACGCGTAGTTGTACACAGAGACAGTGTAGCCTGCTGGGTGGGTGGACGGACGAATGGATGAACAGATAGATAGCGAACGAGCCAGGCAGCCAGGCAAGCAGATAGGATATAGGATACGTCTACCTGGGGAATCGGTTCACAGAGGAGGCAGAGAGCGAATATTATGTTTACTCGCACACATGGCACTGCGATGCAAATAATCCGGTATTATTGCACTCACTCCGTGTCCCAGAGTAAATCTCTTTCGATTCTTCCCTTCACCGTGCAAAACCCTGTAAGAGCAGCGAGAATTGATGATACTATGGAAACTCATTGTGAGAACGTGTTAAGTGCGGTACGTATGCGTTAATGTTGATATTAAAAGTTAATTATAAATATATACACTAATGATTGAAGACGGGAAAGTAATAATCAGTTTACTACGTTCTGTTTTTTCCCGTGTTTCTTTATTTCCGAGATTTTTCTTCATTTGAGTGTCACTTCAAATTTCTAAGTAAACAAGTATACTTGAAGTGAGTATCGTGTAAGCTATATATCTTAGGCACTAGTTATTATCGTAAAAAAATTAATTTCGCATATATGCTACTTTCAATTCCAAAATAATGGCTACCTGGAAATATTATTTTTTTATCTGCATTCGGTACTCGATTTATTTTTTTTGCAAATACACATACACGTTGGTTCTTTTTTTTTTACGTTCGCGATTACACAAGGCTCTGCTGTATGTTGCATACAGTCAGTCATGCTCGGAGAATGTAACAGGTAATCAGTGCACTTGCGAATTTTTCTACTGACACTGCAAATAAAAAGTGGAATGATATCAACTGAGTGTCAAGGAAATCCAATTGTGTTATACTATGGTAATAATAATTATTATCTTTATTATTATTACTGTCGTTATCAGTATCCAGCTATTAATTACATATTTCTACTTGATAGTCCGTAACGACACACATTCCATATCCAGGCATCGCCGCTACATGGAATTCTTAGAAATCGTTCGTGTAGCAAAGTAACAAAAACTTTTTCGATTAACGCGGGATTGACAAAAGATAGTATTTTTCGTGTTGGAATTGTTTAGCGTGAATGTCGTTCACACAACTAAGAATTCGAATTATTTCGATAAAGCGAAGAAGAATGTTTATCGCGAAGGCATTTCCTAATAACTCGAACAGATTATTTGAGTTGCTAGTCCCAGAAAGGTCCTTTATCATTCCCACGATCCATACCAAAGAAATACAGTAAGTTCCTTTGCCTTTGACATCGTGATGGGATTTCAATAAATCTCACGCCTGCAGATATAAAGCTTCATTCACAGTGCTAGTAAAATATCGTAGCTCACACTCCAATATCGTCGAAACTCTCGGGAAATCATTGATACGCCTACGTGAAGGAATATTTGATATTTCTTCAAATACACGATTTATAAAAAATCATATTAACATATGAAAAATAAAAAATCCAATACTAATTTCTTATTGTTACTGATATAAATATAAGTGGGTGTAAACTAGTCTGTATAAAAGACTATTATTATTGTATTTTGTAAGCGGAGTAGTGATATTAGAAATGAGAAAAAATTATAATCGCAATTCGTTTTTTTTTAAATATTGTATCATTATATTGTACGATGAAATCGTTTTTGATTGTTTAGAAACGTTGTACAATTGTTATTTTGGTTTAGTATAACAGCGATCCCGAATCTCAATCTTATGATGTGGTACATATTAAAAATATTTCTGTATTAAACAACCTTTTAAAGTGACAAGTCAAGATTACTTTTTTTCGATAAAAATGACTTTATGAAAAATCGTGAAATTGGTTCATGGCTTCGTATACTTACCATTTCGCAAAAGCTCTTTGGGTTACACCCAGTTGTCTTTATCAGTGTCATGAAATTTCTGTGAAAATGCATCCAACAAATATAGTTTACTCTCATCTGGTCAGATGAAAACAGAAAAGGGAACGCGTGAAACAGACATTGCATTGGTAAACGGATGGCACTAGGTTACGATGGAGAGCACGACGTACGTACATATGTAGTTGGAGGCCACAGAGTTTTTCGTGTCAAGTTGATCCGCGGAAATAAAGAACTTCGCGCCTGCGCATTAACCATTGTCGCTCCAACGTGAGTAAAGTTCGTAATAAAATTTTCAAAATTTCACACAATACTCTTCTAAACTCGGATATTTTCAGGATTCTTCAACAGGACTGTCAGTCTCAAGAATAGCGTAACGCCATGGCAACGAATCACGATGAAAGCGCTCAGTTTTTAATATAAGCTTCGCCTTTGCAGGAGGAAAGCTCGACCCTCAAAGCCATTTAATATAAATATTTTCAGAGCTTTCCGGGCATTGCCTCGCTCTTTTGTGTGTCGGTCTAGGGGCACGACGAGCTGCTAGCAAGAGGATTTGGATGAAAAGGACTCTGGAGCGCGGACGCAGGATAACGGGAAGGCAAAAAGATAGGATGGCGAGAAGTGGATGACAGGAAGGAAGAATGGAGACGAGAGCAGTTCGTGCCTCGAGAAAATGAGGTAGCAGGGGGGTGGAGGGGGCACTGTATTTTCCAAGGAGGAAAAGGGGAAAACGAACAGACAGAACTCCCTGTATTACCGACCGAGCGATTATCTCCTCAATCTTGAATCCTGGTTAGATGACTAGGGGAGAAATGCTTAGACGACCGCCATTCAATCGCCGGGCGGATTGCGGATTCCACGAGTGCCGCAGTTCGATTCGATTCCTTACGACTCGAGTCGATTGCTCTTTACTGTGGACTCCGAAATTTCCTTTTTTGGATCCTGAATTCCTGATTCTTCGTCTCTTCCTTTTTCTTTACAATCGTACATGGTAGGTCAATATATACATGCATTGGAACTCAATGGGTGAGCAACGATCAAACTGACGCAATCGGCTCGATTGATTCCTTATTTTTCAAGTTTTTTTTTTGGTATACCGGATATATTCAGATATATATATAGCTAATGATAGTATTTCATTTTATTTAACAAACGCAGATGCATTACACTTGACGTGTTTTTGTAACTACCCAATTTGGGTATAGCCTTATAGTTTCACTGAAATAAAATTTAGAAGTCATCCCAGCTATTTTTGCTTATGCAATATATACTTGCGTAAGTATATGTAAATGAAGAAAAGAAGGTTACTGAGGAGTGTTGCATCATACGTCATATTGCACGTGAATTTTCAAAAACCTGTTTCGATATGTAACCATACACTAGACTACAAAAGAGAAGCAAATGTGAAATATAAAGTTTTTGAAAAACCGGTGCTAGTTGTAACAGTATATGTATCTCCTAAAAGAAAACCAGTAGAATCGTCGCTTCAAAACAAAAGATGATCGTTAAACCTTCGCGCATCCGCGTCCTGCCGACAGTTGCACGTCAGTCGCCTGTGAAAATGGGTCTGTACAATTTGCTTTTCAGAGTCACCAAAATAATTATTTTCGACGTAATATTCTTTTATTTATAACCCAAGATTAAAGTATTTTTTCACACTGCATTTTTTTTATCTCGTGAAATATTTTAGAAATAATTCTTATAGTAGTCATACCGCTATTACGATTGAACCCGCATTTTTTAATACTTTTTTTTCATCCCTATTATTCCTTTATTGGTTAAGGATAAGAAATTGTACTAAAAAGAACCAATGGGTCAATAAATCATTGGAATTTATAGAAAAATCCACTGAATTCGCTAATCAACAGGGAAACCCATAAGATACGTAAGGAAAGAATTTGATTAGTCCCATTTTACTACAGGTATACTCTTATACATTTTATTGTATCAAGTAGTCACCTTGTTAGACGGGGTTACTGAATCGTACATAACCTGTGCAGAAACGTATCACTAATAGGGACATACAAATGTAATGTCCGAGTCAGTGATTTCATATACTGTACGAAATATGAATTATTTTTAATTAAACTTAAGGTTTTAACAATTTAAAAATGGAAAATAAATTGTTCCATATTCTTGTCATTAGGTTGTTCTTTATCACAATATAATTTCACTTTCAAAGTTGAGAGTTAATTGTACACTGAAAATCAACTGATAGATTAAATCTTTTTGCAATCCAATAAATGATGATTACGTTACCGATCTAATTAGAATTTTATTTTTTATAGGAATTACGACAATAATTATTATTATGCCACTCTGAAAGTTACAAGAGATGTGTATCTAGTAAGATAAATGCTAACTTAAGTAGTGTAGTGTCGTAACACCGAAAATCAGTCATTGAAACTAATGAGTTTTCGGTATATCAATTACGGTTCTCTGTAATTTTCATCTATCATATGTATGTTTTATCTATCGTTTTATAAATTAGTTAAATTATTGTATGTTAATCATAAAATAATTCATATACATATATAACCCAGTAAGTCTTACCATAGATATCAAAGAGCTGCTCCGTGATAACCATGTAGCCGTTACTTATGGTAATATTAGCTGATAACATTTTTTATATCGCTTTATATCGATCTGCAATGAAATTAATATTGTATAACGTTAAATAATTATAAATCGACTAAAACAGTCCTAAAGCTTCTTAGAGATGCAAAATTGTTACTATTTTTAAAAAATACGAATAAAGGAACAATTAATAAGACTGGTTTTATTAATACGGTTTAATAGGTTTTTTGAAATACAAACTTTAACCACGTATCAGTGTTTTGTAACGAATATTCCTATAGACATTAAGGCTAATTTAATAAAGATTACAGTTCTATTTCAATTCCAAACAACTCCCTTATATTTTATCCACTTTTAACAATGTAACTGAATCGTAAATAAACGTATGCTCGTGTTCAATATGATGATAGACAAGATCTTTGCTTGCACGTCAAAAATGAATTACTCAGAAAAAGTTTGTTTCTCGTAATGCAACGAATTTAAGCTCTTACCATACAATGAATTGTATCTACCATTTTTATCGTCAAAACGTCACAGATATGTAAAATAAAGGTTATCTATGACGTATTTCAATATATCTAATACGTATACATGTTTATCTAGCATTTTGCTTCCTGTATCACTTATACTCTTTCGTACAATATAATCTGCTAAATAGATATAGATATAGTAGATTTGATTTACAAGTTTCGAAAATCCATGTTACATCAATAATGTTATACTAAAACTGACTTTACCTTGTCTGCTCTAATGGAAAGAAAAAAAGCATTTCCTTCGATAATGCTTCAAAAATACCAACAAGACTCGAAATTGCAATAATTTTAATATTTTTAATAGAACTCATAGTTTTTAAATGTTCTCTGTACTCGCTCACTCATCATTGTACGTATCTAAATACAATAGCCATGTGATAGCGTTTGTCAGGTAATTACGTAGATACGGACGTAAAACGGAAAATCTAAATGAAAGGCGTAAGCTTTGTGCAAAAGTTCGAAAGATTTTACGGCCATCTTGGATGTTGGTAAATATCACGCCCCCAAAGAGAACTCGAGAGCTCAGTGAACGTCGACAAGAAGACGAACGACGGCTACTAGGGTGAGTTGTGTACGTGCAGGGGCAATGTGACAATTTCTCAGAGTGAGGGATGGTCAGTGGCGATGAGGGGATGGCTAGAGAGGGGAAGGCTGCACACGATGACGATCGGACTACGCGAAAGACATAGGGAAGCCTCGTAGGGGGGATGGCGTGTTAAACAGCAATGGTGACTGTGGCTCGAGAAATAAGGCAGTGGCTGCGGCCGCTGCCACTGCTACCGTCCGATCAGTAAAGAAGTAAAGTAGCGTGAAGAGGTCTTTGGCAAGCTGGCTAGACCCGCTACAAAGAATACTGTCGGCTTTGCACCTTTTCAAGACGCCGCCTTCCCTTTGGAACACAAAGCTTTCTCTCGTACCTCTTTTTCTTCTCCACCTCCTCCTTCACCCTACCTACTTTTCCCCTTTTCTTCAACCGCGTCTTCTTCTAATTCCTTACCTATTTCTCCGAAGCATAGGGTACCTACTGCTTGGGAAACTTCCATCCTGAAGTAGATGTACAGCTTCGGTTCTTCGCTCTTTCGCTCAAACCATTTTCCTCTTCAGAGACTCTTGACATAGCGAATACTGTCGCGAGACAGCAACTTACTCGCGAGTCTGATGATGGTTTCTATTAAGATATAGCAAATTAGAAATTGAAGAAAAAGATGGATTACAGGATCGTGTGCATCTTTAATTGTACGTATACAAGATATCCGGTAAGGTAGTGCGTAACAATGTGAAACAATCAGAGTTAGATGAGTATGTAAATAATAATTGATCATGGCCTTCTGCACATTCACAGTTTCGACAAATGATATAATCGTTTGGGTACATTTAAAAAAAAAACTCGAGATTTCTTAAATTCTTAGAGGGTTATTAATCATGTTACTCGAAGTATCTTTTATGGATGATATATAAAAATTAAAAATAATGAATCACAATGTACTTGTATGTTTAACCTCTTAGGCACGGCTGAATTTGGCGCGGGGCTGTTTTCTCTGTACGGCAGAGTTCAACGCGAATTACGTGTAAATGATACGGCACTGCAATGTGTGACGGATAATGCTGTTCTTTACACGAGTACATTGGAGTGAAGTGTTTGATCATTAAATTATAATTTTTTTTAAAGATATGATACACGCATTTTAACTTTAACAATTTATTCTAATAATTAATAATACAATTCAGTATGGCATCCGCGAAAGCCACTATAGTGGCGCATAGTGCCTAAGAGGTTAAGAGCTACAATAAGCAACAATAGATTTAATCGTGGAGAGAGTTTTAAGCACCGTGGATAAATCGATGATGGAAAAAATTAATAGAAATTATTTTTAATTTTTCAAAAAAAGAAATAAGTCCGTGTATGTACACAGTTGGGAAAATGCGATCCTTTTAGAGGCGCTTCGTTTATTCTTGCTGACGCAGCAGCTCGCATTGGCCAACCCTTCAGACTTTGTTTCCCCTGAGCTTTATAGATTCTAGTTTTCCTTTTTTTTTTTTTTTTTTTTTTTTTTTTTTTTTTTTTTGGAATTTTGGGTCAAAACGGAGCAACTTCACCAGCGTCATCGATATTCAAATATTCTTGACATACGACTATATTAATAATTTCATTTCGCCGCTGAGTAGGTAACACTCGAGTGAAGGGTTCAACCGATTTGAAATTCAATGCGATGCTAATGTCACGACAAGAATTCCAGTCGCCAAAATGTGAACAAGATGGAAGGCTCACTTGCACAAGGATCGGTAAACACTTATCCATTTTTACCAAGCTTATGGAATATTGATAAACTGGAGTCTATCTCCATGGTGATCGAGTACTTGGCATCGCAATTTTTACATTATTCACTACAAAGCTGAGAAGCTTGAAAGCTATTTTCGGGGATAATTGATAAAAACATTTTTTACTTGCAATTCAATAGGTATAACTAATTGACTGTAATTTCTATGCATTCCCTACTGCTTCAACCACAACTGCTTCAACCACGTGTGCTTATATGTATTTTGTATAATAAAAGAAACTGGTGTCGCTTGAAACACAATTGAATTATACCTTAATTAATTTTCCTGAGCAATTTCACGCGGATGGAACTTCATCCACATGCCATTAACAACCCTTTGGTAAATTTTTATTAAGTATACAGTTTTACACTTCTTAATATGTCTGCATAATTGAAATTCCTTAGATATATAATTTAATTGTATAAATTATAAAAAATTGTCAATTTGGGAAAAGAGATAAGTTCCGAAAAGCCCATGCCAACGATTTTATTAATGTATCATGCAGGATAGAATCCTTCATTATTTCGCGTCGACAAGAAAACTCAATGAAGCGCTTTATGGACATGAATAAGTTTAGCTAGGACATATTGACCTTTCTGTTGTGGCATTTTTACGCAAGGAATGATTAATTTCGATCTTTGAAGAATACATGAATTTATTAAACTGCGGTTATAATTTATAACGAACAAAAATTTCTAAACAGAGTTATTTGCCGGTTACAGTTGAGACTGATCGCGTGACAAAATATAAGATGCGCACGGCCCATCGGCTACAATCCGCATTTCTACGTGATAGAAGAATGTAATCTGATTGCTGGCTATTTTTAGCCAATAACAAGATATCTGCGTCCATATTTAAATTATTGAACTCGATCTAGGCAAATATCATCAGAAAGACTATTGTTTGTCCGGAAGAACAAGGAATCCATTGTAAGAATATTTACAATTGCAATAAACGAAACTTCGATGCAAAATTCTTTAGCATCTAAGCAGCGACAACAGTCCATTGACTGCGGGCTCTCTTCGAGTGAATTTATTGGTAATTTTTATATTCTTACCTTATCTCGAAAACGAAGCTGAATTTGAAAAAGAACTGATAAGTTTTTCATTTAGAATTTATTAAATTTTAACATTAAACGATACAGCTTATTAACTCCGGGACACCCCTATATACACCGTACCTGAAATTTGAAACAAATTGCAGAATTAATAAAATTTAGATTTCTAGAAAACGTACAATTTTCAGATCTAAATTGGACCACGACATTAGCAAATATTCACAACTTTCAATTTCTAAATGCGCATGAGTAAACTTCATTTCTACTAGCAAATTTTAGTCCATAAATCATGACCATGAGATAGTTGACCATGCATCATGGCAAACCACGTTACCGCAACGCTTTATAATTGGAATAAGAGTTACTTGAGCATATAAATATACCACCGCACTTCGGTGACATACATAAACCACACTTAAAATTTCTGCATCCATTTTACTTGTGACCCAGCAATAATCAATATTTCAACATTTAACAATTTCAAAAACTACAGCTGAATACTACAAAAACAAACATGTTTTCTCAATTAAATTATTTCTATTCAGTTTTTTTTGTTTACGGAAACAGTCAATTCAGTTCACTTGATACGTAACAAATATATTATTTTAAAACACCATACAACAATGTTTCGCACGGACTAGGAATTCGAAATCGCAAAATGTGATACCACCTTCAGGATCGATTACCCTGCATTATGAGTCACAGATAAGTTTTCATGCATATCTACGAAAATGACTCTTGTAATTTGATTCACGTTCAACATCTATAAGCATTCGGTTTTCATAGAGTCAATACATTATCGTGAAATTCGGAAATGGGTTATGGATTTGTTACCTCCACATCAACCCATTGTGTATTATACTATACTATACATATATGCATCTTATGCCAGCCATAAGTACTAGTTGCGCCCCCATGGTTAGGAGGTTTAATGTGGCCTCTCTTTGCTTACTACCCTCAGAAATATCAAACTGTCGAACAACGAGCCAACAATCCCAATTATAAACATTTCTCGTGGCCTTTCAGAGTTGCATTTGCTTCAAGTGCGGTTCATTTCGTAATCCCTGCGTTCTGCGCTCCCTCGCTCGCCAGCCTTTTGTATTCTGGCGAACCACTTCACTGTCACTCTCTCTCCTTCGTTTCCTTCTCTTTGCTTCTTTCTCTTCACTTCGCACTCGCCCCTGTTTTACCTCGTTCATTTTAGAAAGCGAGCAGGACGCGAGTACTTTTCTGCCAGAAGTACCGAGCACAAGCACATGCGGGTTAGGTTGCCATACTGCGTTAGGTATATTCTAGAAACTAGCAACGTTGTACAATCGAAATATCAAAATAATTTTATCCCTCATTCTTTATTAGAGTTTCGAATATATTACTACAATCTGTGTACTAATTACCAAGGATTTTTCTCAATTACCTGTCAGCCTGAGGAATTTTTTATCAACAAACGTACAGTATAGTAGATTTATCTGTTTAACAGAATAAAATGGCCTATTTAGCCAGCTAGATTGTGAAACTCGCAGTTTGTGCAATAAAAAATTCGTAAGTTCAAAAAAAAAACATTAACAATAGAGCTAAGTGGTTTTACACCAGTAATGGTATATTTCGCAATTGTTTTAAATCCTCGAGGAGACTCTTAGCTGAGAAATTCTTATGCTTTTATTCCAAGTGAAAAAAAAAAGGATACTTACGTACTTACATGGTAAAGAAGAAAACTGAAAAAGAATAAGAGACGTAAAGGGGGCCACAAGGAAAAATGGCAAAGAAAAAGGAGAAAGGAGAGACGAGGGTGATAATTTGTTAGCCTGCCCGCCCACCCCAAATGCGCGAAATCCCGTCGAAGCAGGGGAGTGTGCATTGTTTCCTTGTTTGCCAGGTGTTTCGAGTGTTCCTGCCGAGTGGCGACTGCACCATTGTGCCACCAAGTCGCGGCAACGGCTCAACAAAGCCTACGATCTAATGCTCTTTTATTGTGCATTGTGCGCGCCAGCTAAATCAAGGCGCGCGGAGGACTGCGAGGGTACACCAGGGTGCCTCAATGCTCCTGGGGTTTGGCGACACTCACGTTGTGACGTTGAGGGTAGGTACTCGCGTACCTACATACATGAGACGCTTATACCTTGCGACGTTTACAACGACAATTATGATACTTGCTTTATTGTGACATTTTTTAACCAAGAAATATTTTATTTTTTTTGCACAAAGCTTTTCGTATCGAATCCTTGTTCGATTCCAAATGGCAAGGAATTTAGGCATACGAAGGATCTCTGCTACGTTTTATTGCTCTTATGTTTAGTTTGAATTATCGTGGCAAAGTTTTTGGAACTTTTGACAGCTGCACAGAAAGAAATATTACAGGATCATGATATGTATTACATTAGAAACGTTTTAGTGTATAAATACAGTAGACGGTGGTTAATGTCAACCAAATAATTTATTCACATACAGAAGAGTCACTTTCATACATTCTCGATCATAGTTGCGTTGTCTTTAAGGAATAATATCCTGCGACAAAGGAATCTGCTGGCAGTGGAACTATGGCTGCCTTCTTTTCGCCGGGAATTTTTGGATGTTACAAATAAGATGAAGTTTTCGAAACCGTGCTTATCGTTCTATATGAAAATTATCGGCGGATAATCTACATGTACACAGCATCTAATATCCATTCGACATTTCAAAATAGAAAAGTTATCCAACCTCAATACTCGTTCTGGAAATATTACAGAGTAATTGGGAATGTCAGAGTTTCACGCAGGATAGAATCCTTCATTTTCCGCGTTTACAAGAAAACTCAACGAAGCACTTTATGAACATGAATAAATGTAGCTAGGACGCATTGAACTTCCCGTTATGGCACAACGCACGCGTTATAATCCGGAGAAAATTTGGGCATCTATTCGCTCGTTACAATTCGCATTCATGACGTCACCTTATTTTTAGCAATTATAACGCAAAGTTCAACACACAGCTGTAGATCCTTTAACCAATGGATCACCTTCGAAGCACGGAAAGAAAGCAATTTATAAACTAAAGAACGAAAGATACAGTTCATACAATTTAATTCGCTTGCACGTGAAGTCAAAGTTTTTACTTCGCAAAATTCATGTACAATTCGTCGTTTAATTTAACAGAATAAATCTTGAGATACGGTTTGCTAACGATTATCCGATTTATGAAATGAGAATAATCGGAAATATAATCAATTAATCGATAATAATAAATATACAATATATTAATATGTCGTTAAATATCTTTAATGTCCTTTGCTTTTTTAAGTAAACCGACGGCGAACGGACGACTGGCGTTATACGAGCACCAGAAAACCTCGAAAACCTCAAAAATCTTGGCGTGCAAAAGGTACAAAGCCCCACGTAAAAAGTTCGCACACTTCTAGCAAAAACATTCCACAAAGATACTTGTATTGATCGGGCAAAAATGCGTAAATAATAATTACGAGTTTTTACAAATAGCGAAAGTGCCGGAGCTGCCTGTCGAGCGTTCGCCGTGAAATGCACATTTTAGTGACTGACTGAGATATGGGTTGCTGGGTCTTTCTCTTTAAAATCACCTTTCACATGTTATTCGGTTATCACCCTGTTTGTATACATATAAATGTCTTCGATTATGGATCTCATTTCACGATACGTTATTTCGAGAAATTGGTATTCCGTAAGACATCAAAACTCGTTTTTTATTTTCATTAAATTTAATACTGTAGAGGAAATCTTAGATGTCGCCAAATTTATAGACAATCTTCTTTCATTTTCATGTTATAATAGTATGTTTTTAATTAATTAATACACGGGATGATTCTATCGCTTTGCCGTTTGATGAAACAACTATAGTCAATCTACGACAGATAAAAGTAAGGCTAAGGGGACTTTTCTTCATTGAAAATTACAATAAGTTGGCCCCCAGAAACATATTTCTGTCATAGAAATACTGTAGATGATAACACAAATTTGGTCCAGCCGTAAGTTCTTAAGCTTCTGATATTTTTTTACATTCAAACTTTACATGTAGAATCAACGTCATTCGATTCACTTTGATCTCTTGTCTCTATTGTCTAAACCCGGATCGATTCTCATTTTGTGAAAAACAGCCATAAAGATTAGAAAACAGGAAGATGAGTTTCCAATTTCTAGCAATAATCGAGCGCATGATCTTTTTGCGCGTGTTTTCATTCGGGCTAATTAATGCTTTCATTTTGTATGTATTTTCCATGAAATGAGAGTATCTAATCTGATCTACGGATATACAGTGGTCCAGGATAGTACGTTGCAGAAATAACGCAATTTCAACTCTTCCACAATGCTAATCCATTCTTCTTTTTCCTTTTTTTGTATTCTTTTCACGAATCACAATAAATAAAGTTTTGTAGGTACGTCTTCCATTTCTCTCTTTTTATGTAAAAAGTGCTAGATTTGCTGTTTCTCGTCGTACCATACGATGGCAAATGCTAATTAAACGGATAGTGAAGTGTGTTGACCTTTCAACCCTTTACTGTATCTCGCCACTCACTAACCTTTACTGTTTAATACTCTAGCTAACCCTCCCTCACCCCTTTGCAACAACCACCCATCCCCGCCACTATTACCCCCCGAGAACCACTCGCCACAGCGTATCCACCCTCTCGTCGGTTCTTCATGCTTCAAGCGATTATGTACAAATATGCGCGTTTTTCTATATAAAAAAAGAAATGAAAAACGGGGACTCAAAATCTAGGACGTCTACGGCCCTGAACCGAAGAACAAGTCGAATTGTCATTATTATCGTCACTTATTATCAACGTTGTCATTATCTGCGTCACCATGTTCGTTTCCAGTCGCATTATATTTGTCTCTCAGGTAAGACGCACAAATTTTATTTCATGATTTCCCTCAAATTTCCGAATTTGCACGTTGAGTCGTTAAAGTTTTCGAAATGGTCGCTATCATTATTGGTTGGAGTTTTTTTATTCACTCTTTAAGTACTACTATCTTTTAAGCTCACCCTTAACTACCGCAGAGCTTAGGGCAAGAATTTAACAATTGCGGTATTCATGGATTAAGAAACATTATCAACCGGCCACGTCACAACGTTTTTGACAAGATAAAGATCGAGTGCTTTGAATAAATAAACAATCTCGTTCATCCATCTAATTTATCGATCAATACGAAACTGACCAATACTTGGTAGAGCTTAGATTTTCGTAATACTACGCTACGCTTTAAGCTACTGTATCAAAAAAGTATAGTAAATGAAAAAAAAAAAATGGAGAAAAGAGAAAATGGTACAATCTAAAATGTATATGCTTAACAATGACAGCCGCATGTTTTTTGTATTTAAAAAAAAATAGAAAAAAAACGCGAAGTATCATTCATTACTGTTCCCAATTTGCGTATAAGATTCAGTCGATTTGGGGGGGTCACTAACTTAATAGGAGATTAATTAAAAAAATCATCGTCATCGAATGGATCGCTTTCCCTGACGAATATGTTAACGGACTCAGATTTCTTGATGTAATGGTCGGTCTTCACCTTTCCGCTGGCGCCCTTCATCTGGCGTGAATTCTTGAGCGGTAACGTGGTAGCTTTTTCCGGGACATTGTCTTCGAGCTCGGATTTGAAGGTGAAGGCATCGTCGTCAAAGCGAGGATCACCGTTAAAAAATGAGTCCCTACCGCTATGCTCCGATACAAAACTATCGTTTGAAGGCGGATCTTTGCTGGGGTGCACACAGCTTTCCTCGGGAATCATTTTCGTATCAGAGCTCATCTTTTGTCTTTCCAAAGGTTCGCTCGATAAACTAGGTGTAGGTGTAAGATCATCTTCGAGATGTCCGGATTTCTTATGCATTTTAGTTCTTGGTATGTCTTTACCACTACGGGGACTAATAGCCGACGGTTCTGAAAGTTTGATATCCTGATCAATTGGAAGTCTTGTTTCAGCTGTGAATGGATCGGGATCGGGCTCTACGTGCTCGAGACTCTGTGAAAAATCATCTTCAAAGGGTGAGTTCTGGGATTTAACTTGCGTTCTACGTTTGTGTCTGTTCATCCTGCGATGATGAAGATTTTCATTCTTAAGTTCAGGCCCCTCCAACCAGTAAGACCTTTCCGGACAGGTATCGTATTCTTGATCGCTACCCCAGTAGCTTTCCCGACTCCTGGACCTGTGTGGACGATGATATGGATCAGAATCGTTATCGCTACATTCGGATCTGGAAACGCCATAAATTGGCCTAGGATCAGTATAGATGGGTTCAAGGTTACGAGCATCAGTCGCGCTGTTGGGCCTCTTCGGCCAGTGCCTTTTTCTCGAAAGGTACCTGGGGGATTCGTCAACATGCTCGGGTCCATAATCTTCCTCAAGCCAGCCAGAAGGATAATCATGAGGTCTGTCCCTACCGTCCCGACAGCAATGACTTTCATGCTTCCGATAAGGTTCGCGCGGAGGGTACGGTGGATAATCAGTTTCAGGACCTCTTCTACCCCAAAACCTTCCATCTTCCTCCCATCTTCTTCTTTCATATTCCCGCCTGGAACATCGCTCCTCGTCGTCATAACCCATACTCTCCTGACTGCTGAATCTATCCCGATCACGCTCGCGATCTCGTTCCCTATCCCGATCCCGGTCTCGGTCTTCATCGTTCCAAAGCATCATTCTTCTTTTGCCACGCTCCTCCTCGTAGGATGGATGATCGTGAGACCAAAATGTATCACGTTCACCGTTCCAAGGTCGTTGTTTGGGTCTGCACTTCCAATGAGTCTTGTAATCCTCGTCGTGATCTTTGTAAGGGAGCGTCCTGTGAAGATAGCGTCTATGTTGCTGTTGCTGTTGAGGTTGTTGCTGTTGTGATAATGGTTGCTGCTGCAGCTCTTCTTCCCATCTTCCATCTTCATACCAGGGTGAAGGATCGCGTGATGTTCTATGACTTACAGTTTTAGTCCAAGGTGCTCCTCTTGATTTTCTACCCTCTCGCGTTCTATTTCGACAATCCCTCTCCTTATCTGTCATACACGAATTAACCTCATAATAAGATCTTTCCTCATAACTATATTCATATCGTGGACCTTTACTACTCCAGGATCCATCATCGCGAAACCTTCCATTACTCTCCTCACTTCCTTCTTCGTCTTTGCATTCGTTATCGCTATCGCCCGAGTGTCGATGAGCGTTACCCTTTAACGACGATCCCTTATGAAACTCCTTGCCATCTGGAGACCACGGTGACGTACCTCCAATAGAACCAGGTCCTTCTCCAAAGGATTTATCCGAGTGAAAAACGTTTGATTCAAATTTTGCCCAGTTTGTTTCATCCTTCGAAGGATCTTTCTCGTTCTTTGTGTCAGGAAAAGGTGAGAAAACGTCCTCGAATCCCGATGAGCTCGTCTTACTTTCTTTGCTGCTACGTTGGGTTCCACTATTGAGCATCTTAATTTCCTCAAAAATATCCATCGCAACCACTTTCAGATCTTCTTCTTGCTTCGTAGGAGATTTCTTCGGACTAGGAGGTGCAGGTAGTGGGCTTGAGAAAAGACTCATAAGATCTATTTCGGCCAGAGTCTTTGAAACAGGCTGACCGGAAGGACTAGAATTTCTTCGTTCCACTTTATTCTCAGTGTTATTTATTGCCTGTTCGGACTCTTCTATGATCTCCCGTAATGCGGCGTATCTATCGCTAGAAGTCGAGTTCGACCCTTTTAATTCAGTTTTTTCTGTCGACACTCCATTAGTCTCTTCTAATTTCTCTGTCACCTCTTCGTCATTCTCCTTATTCGAAGAAATATATTTTTCAGGCTCATTGCTTACTAAAGTCTCTATTATTTTCTCCTCGTTATTTTCTTTAAGATTTTCTTCATTTTC
Organism: Cephus cinctus; assembly: GCF_000341935.2. Lineage (NCBI taxonomy): Eukaryota > Metazoa > Arthropoda > Insecta > Hymenoptera > Cephidae > Cephus > Cephus cinctus. Next base: position 43,129 of record NW_014333067.1, on the reverse strand, counting down.
ACACTCTAAAACTATATCCGATATAACAGAATCCCTCGCGGCCAGACCCATTTGGTCCTTCAAACTCTTCTCATCCCCTTCGTCTTCTTTGGGCTCTTGCGTATCCATTTTTTCTTCCTCATTTTCAACTTTTATCTCACAAGACTCGTTAAATGAATCCTCAAATTTGTCTTTGGACTGAGTCTTGAGACTATCCTCAGCTAATGGCGGTAATTGCACAGTCAAATTAGCCAAAGATGTTATTGTCTCTACAGAGTTCTCGCTTTGAATCTCTTTTTCAGGAGATCTAGACCGCAGCGAAATCTCTTGTTCCTTAGGAGGAACCTTTACCTTGGCTTCCTCTTCTTTCGCATTATGATCCTCATTCTTCTCTTCCTTCCGGGCTTTCTGATTCTGCTGCTCTAATTCCAATAGTTCTCTAAACACAGCGTACTTATCGTACGTAGACGAATTCTCCTGGTCCTTCATCTCCTGATCGAAATTTGCTTTGAAAAGATGCTCACTAGAGATAAAAGAAGTCTCCACTATCTTTGTACTCTGTGGCGGTTTAGTGGGAGCTGGCAGCGATTGGGACACTGTATTTTTATCACTGTTCGTTTTTTCTTCGGATTTTAAATCTTTATTCGACAACGTAGCTAAGCATTCGGTCAACTGCTGAAGAGTCAGACTAGTCAATTCACTAACAGTCATGTTAAGACTACCAGCTAGTTCAGCCAGATTTGATGAAGTCAGTTGACTGAGAGTAATGTCCAGAGAAGGCTTGGGACTTCTTTTAACTTCTGTCGAGGTCCTGCTCGAATAACTACTCTGAAAAATTGAAGAGAGTGTAGTCGGAGTCATCGATTCAAAGGAATCGTCAATTTTGGAGCTAGGAAAAGTTGCAACAAGTTCTGATCTTTTTGGTAGCTGTGGCGGTGGTGGACTAAAGTCATCGTCAAATCGATTCCTCAAATCTCTAGATGGACTTTTATTCCGTTCCTTACGCGTTGGCGAAGGTGAAGTCTCCTCTCGCTCCAGGAAGTCATAATGGAAGTGACCCTCCGTATACGGTGGTCGTGGTGGTGGCTTTATCACGGATCTGGCAGTTGATTTCTTTGGCGGAAGTGGTGGTGGATTGATGAGAATACTTCCAGCTCCTCTAGGAGGCGGTTCGGGCACTATCTCTAGTTCGGCACTCGAACTAGATAATCTCGAGTTAGCTTCGGATGAACAGGATCTTAAAGGAGATGCCGGAGAATCACTGGTGGCAGAAAAATCTACGGGAAAAGGTTTATCCAAAGATTGAGTTCTACTTCCAGCCAGATCGATATCGAACTCCTTTCTTCGTACAGATTGCAAGTATTTCTTAGGGCTAGGTAGTCTGACTAGTGTTTGGATTGGCTCCGCTGATTCTTTCTCCATTTTATTCATGGCAGAAATAGTTGCTGCTGTGTTAGGTATTGGGTAAGTTATGGGTGCATCCTTAGACGTAGATATTTCCTCAGGAGGTAAGGACACAGATAAAGGCTGATGATGTATAGTCGGGCGCGGCTGACTATAAGATTCTTTCTTAGGCTTCGGTGACTCAGTCTTCTGCAGATGTACTTCGCTCTCGTCGAATTTATCAAAATCTGCGAAATTGCTATCTTCAAAATTATCCGTATTCTTACTCGAGAACACGCTACTTTGAACCTTTACGGGTTCAATTGGTTCCGCGGTGACATTGAAATTCGTCGGGAAGGTATCACCGGAACTGGTTGTTACCAAATCTTTCAGAACCTTTTTCGGGGGATTTTTCAGATGTTGAAAAAAGTCCTTCTTGTCGACGTATGGTTTTATCAATCCAGTACCCAGAGGATCCAATTCCGTAAAAACATCAATCTGCGGACTTTTACGAAGACTCGGCGTGGTACTTGAGGATTCCTGCAACGAAAATATACAACACCGCTCCTAAGAATGACGTGGCTAAGAGTTACGGTTAACGAAAAGTCATTACATCAAATTTATAATTTCAAAATATATGTAAATAATATATCGTTCATAAACTTACGTTTTCCTTATCGTTCTCAGCAGTGGAGTTCTTCGCCAAGCTAGACAATTCACCTTCGTTGAAAAGATTCTCCGTTTCCTTATCAAACCAGTGAATCGAGCCTTGAGGTGGACCCTGAGGAGGTGGAGTCTTACTAGCCAAGATAGTAGCTGGACTAGAGCTGGAGGACGTTACCGGGACGGTCTGTTGCCGCTCAAGATGGCCCCTTTTCGCGGAAGATGGCGGTGGAGGCAGAATTGGTTGAACAGTTTCCTTTACCTGTAAACAAACGGAAATACTCAAAAATTTACAAAAGTCTTAAAATTCATATTTTTCTTGTTGCGAACGATTTCTTCGTTTATCGTAGCTCGATCATCTCTTTCTGAATTAGTTTCTTTGTTAAATGAATACCTCCTCTTTCACAGAGAAACTGAATACTTGCACGTAACGCTATACAAATATTTTCGTTTTATCAATTAAATATGGAAACAAGAATTTTCAAAACAAGTATTTATACTAACGATGAAACAACAAGATTAAGACAGAGATACAAATCGTCAAAATTCATCTTGCAATAAAAATTGTATTGTTAACTGTACCTTCATATTGGCAAAGGAATCTCCAAAAGGATCCGTTTCAAAAGGATCTTCAGATGACGGCCTTGGATTATCAGGAGTTATCTTATCCATCTGATGAATCCCCTGCTGTAACGAGTTCAGTTCGAACTGCAGATCCAAAAGATCGGCTATCACGCCACTCTGCGTCTCTTGCTTTCTCTCGACGGGTTTATCGATCTCGGAATTTAAAGTTCGATTCCGATGAAGCGAAGTCTCGCTACCCGCCGCACCCTGTGCAACAATCAGTGTAAGCCTTTTTTTTTGAACTCTTTATTTTTCGCTTTCGTGCAGTTTTCGAACGACACTGTAATAAAGTCGTGCGACGAACAGTTGATTCCAAAAATCGAAAGTTGGACAAATGCCACGTAGCTGAAAATCAGCCAATATTGCGTCACAGAGAATCGCACGCAAGAGTCCAAAGAAGAAAACACGAAATGAGGTTTTTCGAAAATCCCGGCGAAGAAATAAGTTGGGCAAAAATTTCGAGGAAATAAGAGTCGCAGAGTCGACGTTGAACATAATAGTTTACTGAAAAACAGAAAATACAGGGACGAGGGAGACTGAAACAATGAATGGCGGAACAACAATTCTGAAGGATTTACTGTGTTCAAATACAAAGTAAAATATGAATGGATAATGCAAAACCAAATAGAAAGAATAGCATTATACTCGATGTATATAGGTGACATGTACAATACAATATATTTTTGGTCGCCGGGACACGAAACGAAAAAAAACACGAGAACGAAAAGTCTGCCTTAGGACCGCATGGACCAAATTGTGTTATGCATTTAAAAAAAAAATTAATTTAGTTCACTGCATTATTTCCATTTCAAAATCAAATTTTTTCTGTTTTAACAAATTTCAACCTCATCGCTTCAGCACTTTTCCTACACAATGTTTAAAAACATTTGTGTGCATCACAAAGTACATACACACACTTATATATATATATATATATATACCCCTTTTTGAAATCAACATGTTCCATGCGGTCCTGCCTAAAATCCGAAAATACGAATGTTTGAGTACATAAAACGTGAATTTACTAAAGTTATTACCCAGAAAATTATAGTTCTAAATTTATAGTTACGTCTATTTTCTGACCAGATCCATCATACGTACACGTTGCACATGATATACAACATTTATATTACCGGTATAATGTTATATGGTATTCTTAGATGAAGACCCTCATATTTATGGATCGTACGATACAATTTTCAAAAAATTAATCACACACATTTTCAAACTATTCTTACTTGCACATGAAACACCCTAACTAACTTACTTGATTCAAGTAACTGAATCGAGCAAACACATGATTAAGCCAACTGAATTAATCTTAATTGATTACGCGCGCATTTGACCAAAGCGTAATTACACGAACGACGCAAAACGCATTTATCTATTCCTCTTAGCCGACAAGGAAGACTCAGCCCCTCATTGTTTTTATAAAATTAATAAAATTAAAGAATCTACCCAAATGCTTCACTTTCTCGCCTTTCCCTTATATTTCCTTTTTAATTAGCATGCTGGATTTCTTAGTTTCAGTTCCGACCGGCGTATCAACTGTGAGCTTGATATCCCGACGTGGCCCTGACCACTTCCCGTTAAATCTTCATAAGAAAAAGTACGTTTAGAGGCCGTGGTTTACATACATGAAGCTGTATGCACTTCTCATCCATTCACACAATTCCCTCGATTTCGTGTGCGTTACAATCATTATATGCATGTGTTATCTTGTGCGCAATCACACATGCATATTTAGTGACTTAACAATTTGCTATAATTAGAATGCTTTTATCAGCAATAATAAACCGGTTCGCAGTTCATGAGAACATTTGTACCATATAGTTACTCTTCCGATTACTAATTCAATATGAAAGTAACGCAGTAGAGGATATAATGGTCGGTCATCGTCAAGATCCGCGATCATTTTCAATTATTTAAATAAATAATCAGAGTTAAAAAGACGATTACTGAAATATAATAATCTAGATGGTACATTTATACGTACTAAAGAAAAGCGTTCTTTATCTGTATGTCTATATACTTTGATGTTTCAATATTCATTTACTACAGCAGACTAGACAGATGAAATGATAACTATCATAATTATATAAATTATATTATAAATGCGAATCCTGATCAAGCGTTATAATACGTATAAATAATTTTCCTTACCTTTGTATCCGGCGCTGGCTCCACAAAAATACCACTCGTATGGAATTTAATAGCATTTTGTTCTATATGCTGCTTCGCCAGCTCTATTTCTTTTTTCTTTAATTCGAACACAACTTGAAATAAGTCCCGCATCGCTATCACCACCTATTGCAACAAAAAATAAACATTACGTCAACCATCTGCCGAATAATCATCTACAGGGTGAATCACCTAACGTTTGCACCTTAAATATCTTTATTGTTTCTATAGATACGTAAAATATAGTAAGGACAAAGTTGAATGGTACAATAGGGCTGACATGATGCCAAACAAAATTTTGTTTCCATGTCATTTTTTAGAGATATCAATGTCGCCTTGACTTTTTTAAATGAAACCACCCTCTTTTAAATACCTACGGTGATAGTCCCTTTAATTAGGAATTCAGCGATTATAATTATTCCAAGGTCATTCAAGGTCAAGGGCAGAAAAACTTATAAAACTAAAATATGGAAGCAGAATACCTGTATTTTATAAATGTTCGAAATTATGGCCGTCTACGTCGATACATTGTTGTAAACGAGCTCTGAAGGAATGTTGAACTCTAATAAGTACATCCGAGGTGATATTCGTACATGCTGTGATGATACGCTGAAGCATATCTTCAACTGTTGGCGGAGCATCCATGTACACGGTCTTTTAGTAGACCCCATAAAAAGAAATCCAGTGGATTTAAATCAGGCGAGCGTGCTGGCCACGAAACAGTTCCGCCTCGTCTAATCCATCGGTTTGGAAATCGAGAATCCAACGTTTTTCTTGCTACTCGTGCAAAATGATCGGGACAACCGTCATGATGGTACCACATATCATAGCGATTTTGTGAAGGGACGTCTTCTAAAGGCGGGTTTACATCAAGCGAGCATTGTTTGCAAAGGTTCGCAGACGTTCGCAAACGTTTGCGAACATTCGCGAACATGAAGGGACGACCCCGTTCACACTGCCTGAGCACGCCCGATCGAGCAGTTGTTCTAGAACATTCGGCGAAGTTCCGACAAAAGTGCGCAAACCTGGCACCAGCGTTGTCAAAGAAATTCATTTTTCCCTTCACCAAGTCAACAGGTACATACTTCCATTTTAATGGCCATTTCTTACCAAGCATCATGGTTTTTTAATTTGTTGTAGTAGTGTTTATGATCGAATTGCCAAAGGTCTGACTTCTCTTTGTACAATCCTATCAGTTCAAGGCATTTTTCGTTGTCCCACTCCATTTTTGGAAATAAAAACACGAAGACGTAATAATACAAACACGTACTCAAGTGTTGAAAAGAATCACCGGCCGCTCTTGCTCCTGCGGATAGTACCTAGGTACTGCTCATACCGGACGAGCAACGAACAGTGAATCCTTTGACGATTCGTCGGTTTACCGACAAGTCGCGGATCGAGCTCGAATGTTCGCGAACATTCGAGAACAGCGTTCGCAAACGGTGTTCGGTGCGGCCGGGTGTTTACACCGCCCGAGCGTCTTGCTCGCGATTGTTCGCAAACAGTGTTCGCAGTGGATGCTCGCTTGGTGTAAACTCGCCTTAACAGAATTGGCAGATCTTCTTGCAAAAATTGAGCGTACTTCTATAAAGGTATTCTGCTTCCATATTTTAGTTTTATACGTTTTTTCTGCCCTTGACCTTGAATGACCTTGGAATAATTATAATCGCTGAATTCCTAATGAAAGGGACTATCACTGTAGGTATTTAAAAAAAGGATGGTTCCATTTAAAAAAGCCAAGGCGACCTTTTTATTTCTAAAAAATGATATGAAAACAAAATTTTGTTTGTGATCATGTCAGCCCTATTGTACCATTCGACTTTGTCCTTACCATATTTTACGTATTTATAGAAACAATAAAAATATTTGAGGTGCAATTGTTAGGTGACTCACCCTGTATATGCAGAATGTATGAGACTTCATAAACAAATTGAAAACTGATAGAATTTCTTATTTAAATAACACCAATTACATTGATTGAGCTTACAATAATTAATGTTATTTATACAGAGATATTCAAGACTAAAGTAAAGAGAGTCATTAAAGAGACTATTTCGTCCATTTGATATCTATCATATAACCAGTTACAGTTGGTTCGCAACCAAAAGTTTTTACTAAAATTATTAAAAATTGTCACTGCGGTGAGGTAAAATGTCTGAGTTACTTTCAATCACTATAATTGACAGAACTTCGAACTTCACTATTTAAGAATGTCATGTACTTGATATTTATGCACTCAGCAACAAACTTAACAAAAATTATTTAGGGCATAATATGATTTCACTTCAATATCACTGTTACTTATGTTTAGCGAGTAAGAATTATTAGCCTATGAAATTAAGTTACTAAAAATAATGGAACACTGGACACTGCAGGAAACTGTATTTAGTTCAGTCTTTGCTGAATGACCTTAGTCAACAAGTATCTAGTGAAGGCTTTGTACTCTGACGAAATGCCACAGCATGCTTTCTATGCCAACAAACGTAAGCGTGAATCTGTAAGTTTATACGTGTTTAAAACCTACGATAGAAATCTAACCGTATTTAAAAATATACATGGGTTAATGCATGTGGCACATATAAATGTGTGTGTAAATCTATAAGTATTCAAATTTCCGTTAGAAAAAATTATGGTAACATCATGTGTACAGTAATGCCATGATGTACATATACACTACCGGTCAAAAGTTTAGGTTCACCTCGCTTTCTTTGTAACGCTCCCATGACTGCAGTTTGAGAAACATCACATTTAGAAGCAATTTTTCTCGTTGAATAACCTTCTCCGTGTAATGTCACAATGACTGCTCGTGTCTCTACACTCAACTCTGCTTTTCGACCCATTTCTCTACGATTGACACATAAAATATGTTGTTTTCTTCACATTTCAATAATGAGATGATATTTGTCGAATTACGTCAATTTAAATATAAATTTTTCTTTAACAGTAACAATTTTCAATATGATAAATGTTGTACTTAACTTTTTGTAAAGAAAATAATGAAAAACAATTAGAAATATAACTTTTGGAAAGAGCTCTCAAGCACTAAGATGTTACGCGTAATATGCACTAGACGCATCGAGAGAATGCAACCTGTCATAACAAGTTGGTGCTCGATCTACGCGTCTCCCAAACGCGCCAAACTCCCTCCTACACTCTGACCAGTAGCGTGTATCGACTTGTTATAGGTAAGACGCACGTGCTTGACAAAATTCACTGAGTAGCCGACTTAATTGTGTAGAATTCTAAAATAAAGCAAGTGAACTTAAACTTTTGACCGGTAGTGTACATATATTATAAAGCCATTATTGTCCTTATTTCACGTTCTTCTTACGTACTATTAGTTGGTAAATAAATTGATTCAAATACTTTAATTTATAAAGTTAAATTAAGTTAAGTTCCAAACTTTAATTCCAAAGGATTCAGTGTGTTAATATCCATTTAAATAATTGTGTGTCCACATTCTTTTGTAAAATTAGTAAAATATAAAGTTTTACGAATATGTGAATTCAATTGTGCTTGAGATTCGAGTTTCGTGACAAAGTTATTTTTGCTATTGATAGCATTCCTAACATCATAAATGAAACGTTCATTGATTTTTGCACTACATGCAATTTTACTGAACTTAATCCAATTGATAAATTCATTCATATACGAAAGTAGGTTGCTTGCACATAAGTTCACGTACAACGCACGCGTTCGTAATCCCTTCACTCGTTACATTCAAAAGTCTTACCGTTCCATTCCTCAAGTTACCTAACGTATAAAATATTGTGATACGTAAAGACCCGTTCAATGATCAGTTTCCTTTACAAGCCGTTTCTAACATTAATATTTTCCTAATGTTACATTAATATCATAATTATTTTACAACGTCAAAAAATTTGATACTAATTTGATACCATTGATCAGGTAGAAAAATAATGTTTCCGCCCGGGATCGAACCGGGGACCTTCCGCGTGTTAGGCGGATGTGATAACCACTACACCACGGAAACATATATATTATTGAGAGTCACTAATACAAATCATGAGCCCATTGATAATTTCAAAAGTTGTAATTTCCACAATAATTGTCCTTACATCGTATATGAACACTATGAAACGACATACATATGCTCAATTATTGGTTAAACAAATAACTTATTTTATTCAAAAATCACCAAAATTAATATTCCAATTAATGTAATAACGCGAAATATTGGAATGTGAATCGCATGGGCGTAAATTGAGCTAAGATAGCCTAATACATAATATGTCCATCAAACCTAATCATTAATTTTACGCAATGTCTCTCAAATACACATTATATTAACGAGTTATAATAGCATTGACGCTAGATTTATCAATAAATTTATATAAATATAAAGATGTATTCAATGAAACTGATGTTTCAAAACAAAAATGAATAAAAAAACAGTTTCCTTTACAAGCCGTTTCTAACATTAATATTTTCCTAATGTTACATTAATATCATAATTATTTTACAACGTCAAAAAATTTGATACTAATTTGATACCATTGATCAGGTAGAAAAATAATGTTTCCGCCCGGGATCGAACCGGGGACCTTCCGCGTGTTAGGCGGATGTGATAACCACTACACCACGGAAACTAATCTATATTGTTTTAGTATTAATCCAAACCGTACACGAAAAAAAACCTAATTTTTGAATTAATAAACATTATTCACGTTACCTCCGGTCGTTTCTTTTTTTTTGGTTACTTCTAAATTTTTGTTATCAAATTTAAAGGCCTCGCTAGCCACTACGGCCTACGTAACAATATCAATAAAATTTAATTTCCTACAGAAACTATCCAACTATATCATACGGATCATTACATGATACACTTCATTTTCGCGTGCTTTCATCAATGATACTTTCATTATTGCGCGGTTGACGATGTAAAGACAATTGTCGAAACAGATATTGTACTCGTTCTTAATATTTTGAATACTCGTACGTTATTGAGTACGTTATTCAATTAAACCTGTGCACAAAAAATGCGTTTCAATTCCGTATATTACTATAGTCAAATTCAATAATATGGTAACCACTGTATCATGGTTATATGATCGGTTTCGAATTCATCATTAGCCTAGATAATATATGCATAATAAGGTATACCATAAAGATTTTCCATGCAATTGTCTTAAATACATATAGCAAATTTAAATATCTTTTTCGATATCAGTTTATATTTGCAACACTTGGTAAATCGCGGAAGCAATTACTGTCACTGTAAATTATGAATAACAGTCACAGACTTCGATTAAAATAAATATTGAAATAGAAATATAATTTACTTATTAATATTCTTACAACCTACTTTTCATGTAATCAAAATTATACTGGGTAGAGACAACGGGCATGAAAAACATGATAAGAAAAGAAAACTTAACATTTGTTGTGTAAAATATTACGATTTCTCGTGTATTTCTGTGGGAATAAAAAGCTATATACTACCACTGATTAACTTTCGTCTCGCTGGTATTGCAATATTCTCAATGAGAGAATCCTTATTTACCTCGCTGACTAATTCACTGCTCTATCTATTTGGTTGTCCGCCACAAAGTACATACAGCTAGACAATGACGCTTTACCATCCGTAAATTCGAACCGGCTATTTTACGTTTGATAAATGCCCAGAAAACATTTATTGAAATTTTCATTGGTATAAAGAAAGAAGAACGTAAAAAATGAAACGTTTCCGAAAGTGTGACTTACGACTAAAGCCCATAGTTTTAGACCTCATAAGCCATTCTTAAATTTTTTCTAAAATATAGGATTACTCTTTAACCACACTTCCGGAAACACTAAACTTTTCTCCTTCCTCATTTTCTACGTGGGCACTATCATTGAAAAATTTTATTCAGATTCTTCAAATAAGATATTTTTCGCAGTAAACGATTTTGATACAATAACATTGTAATTTTCCCAAAAATAAATTATATAATATTTACAGATCTCAAGAGAATTTTAAAAGAATACCTTCTTCCTAAAATTCTGTTCTATTCTTTGATCAAGTTTGAATATATGTAAAATTAAAAGTAAATTTTTATCTCTTACGCAAAAGCATATAGAAACAGAAGTAAACATGTTTTTAAGTACTAGATACTCAAGGATAGATACTCAAGAGATCAGTAGTAATGATCGTGAAATCATTTGTGACGGTGATGGTTAATATGACAATGGTAGGAGAAAGAAATAGAAAAGATTGAAACTGATTTGAATTCCATGAAGTTCGAGGGCGGTCGTCCGTTGAGACGGATGTGAAGGGAACTGGCAATAATCTGATGACAACCTCCTATGGCGAACGCAGAGTTTCAAGCCCAGCAAACCGACAACGTAATACTATTATTTACATATAACCCTCCTTCAAAAGGGGACGAGATGAAATGTACTGAGTACCAAGTCGTCACGATTCAACTCAATTCAACTCGAACGGATTCGACTCGACTTAGTACGTCGCGGTTTTCGAAATTGATTCTCAGTTTAGGTAAACATAATTTTCCGTCTTACGAGGGTTCTTTGGTCTCCATAAATTAATTGTCAGACTTCCACCAACGCAGACGATTTTCTAGAATTAAATATAATAGGACTTTAAAATACACCGTGAATGTTTACCAGTCACATCCGTTTTAAGACTTTAATTTTAGACTAAAAAGTTATTTTATTAAATCTCTTTTCAAATTCGATTGTTCAAGACAGATGAGACAAGTTTCTCTCAAAAATTTCATCTAGCGGTCGTTCAATGTTGTGATATAAAATATGGTCAGGTTAATGAATTCATACTTAAATCAAAATTTGTTTATAGTTTACACCCTAATGAAGTTTCCAAAGTCACAATCTGACGTATTTCTGTCTAATCCTGAACATATGTAAAATATAATGATTTCAATGAAATATACTCATAATTGTATAACATGTAAAATTTCTTTGAGTATTGTCTGCCTTTGCAATTGTCGGTGAACAAAAACAATTTTGCGTATGTTTTCCTTTAAAAGTTCAAAGTGCTGAACATCTGTAAATGTTTTCAACTACATAATCTGCACCCGGAAATTAGTGTTTGTTCTCTGATGTTTAAGCGAACTGATTCAGCCGTTCATCCGGAATTCCAGATGCGGACCTACGTTCAAATACAAAGATCGTTGTTTGCAATAGTCATTGCGCAAGACCCTCTTACATATTCTTTGCAGTTATATTTATGAAAATTGTAGATAATTATTGCACCTAGTACCCACCTGGCTAGCAGCCTTGTCTGTTTTAATTCCAAAAAATCGATGGCCTGTATCGGGAGAGCCAAAAATGTATCCAAATGCTCGCGAATCGCTCATATCCTGAGCGATGAAAGATATCTTGTGAACGGGATGATGATAAAGACAATCCTGAAAAAAAAGAAAATATAAATGACGGAAACAACAGTGCGGTTACGAAAAAATATAATGATGCGCTTGACTAGCTTCGATTTACTTACCAAAAATTAAAATCTTCAACAGTGCCATGCAAGGTGCCGCAAATCATTCGGACGCTAAAAACGTGTGATATTCTAAAAGTACGTACAGGCACGAAACCATATTTTTAACGGTCAACAGAAAATTAAATCATAGTACGTATAATGTTTGCAAACTACTAAACAATTTTGAAGCTAAGATCCTAATGAATACAGAGCCATAAAAAAATGATTTTACTTCGTATTAACCCATTAACGTCCAATGGTGGAAAATTGCACCAAAAATTCTAATAACTTTTGCACCAGTCGTTAATGTGTTAATTACAGAAAAAAAAAATCGATTTATTCGAAATATATTATCCTTATTTCTTGAATCTTATTCACATAGCAAGAATGAATATATATACATATAAATAAAAACAAATTCTTAGTTTATCAAAATTTTATGAAAAATATTCATGCAACAGTACATGCGCCGTACTGCGGAATGTCAAAAGATTCAAGTTTTGTATATTAATTACGAAAAAAATGGATATAATACTAATCGCAGAAGGCAAGTTGAAATTTTCACGCACGTGTAATTCATGTTTATAAAAAGTACTACGCTATAAGAATATTATTATATTTATTTTAATCCTCGCTAAGATCGATGAAAGCGTTGCAGCATAAAAAGCGTGTCCAGGGATATTCTAGCAAATCATGCTGAAGAAGCACAGTTCCTCAAGCTGATTAAAAACTGTATTAAGATAGCTCTGATTAAACGAATGTCATTAATATATCAATGATCGAAAAAATCGGAACCATTTCAAACGACCATTCGACATAAAATATTTCTCAAAATCGCAGTTCATCTCTTTTTCTCTATAATTGATATACTTTTACCATAAAAAATGCGTAGTATTTGCCTTTTTTTTTACGAATTTTTCACGAAAACTACGTGTGCCTATAAATAAATAAAAATACGTAATTGAAATAAGATGGAATAAACGACGATTTCATGCATATTCTACGACTAGTAAATACTCCGTATACAACATAATCATAAATAAAAGTATAGATGTATAAAGTTATTAGTAATTTAAAAAATATTAATTATCTCTATAGAAAATAAAATCCGGATAAACATGTACCCTATGTTTTTCAATGATTGCCAACTGCCAAGAAAATACATAATTGTGCAAAAAAGATATAAAGCACAATTCATTGGGAAAGTACACCAGAGAAGTTTTCTATTTTAAAATAAATTGGACTCCAATCAAAAGTATTGTTTTACCCCCGTTTTTTCGTCTCGCAATCGAAGACCGTCGATGCTGACTTGCACGGCAATCCGCTGCTTGTGTTCGCCGGCTGCCCGAATTGCCATTTTCAAATCGGCCAGCGCTGCTTGGCACATCCGGTCACCGCGTGCTTCCGATACTTCCAAAATGCCGATTAATTTTGCCTTGAACGATACCCCTTCCCCGAGGAAACGGGTCGGCTCATTCTTGACTGAAAGCAGAACAAGTCTTTCCTTTTAGATACTTTTTTTTTTAACAGCACATTTTAATCATACGTGTAGATCGTCATACATAAATATAGTCTATGTCTACGTATCGGAAGTATGGTCAGTCTTAAGATTATTTCCTATGCAGGGTGTTCCATAAGTCCCGAATAAAAACTATACTGTCTAATTCGGCGAAAAAAGAATAATAAAAACCACGTCAATAAAATAAAAAATTATTTCCTGAGTAATTATCCATTAAAGATAACCTATCAAGTGTCCGTTATTAATTGTCACATGCTCCTCATAGGTTATCTTTAATTCATAAATACTCAAAAACTAATTAAAAACTTCATTTTATTGGCACCATTTTTTTCATTATGTCAGGCCGCATCAGATGGTATAGTTCTAGTCCGGTATTTCCAGAACACTCTGTATATCTAATACTGTTATCTCAGCAAAGACAGAAAACGTTTAGATATCGAAAATGCAAGTATTTCTTACTTAACGATGTAATTGTCATAAAAACACCTGATCTACACTACTATTATATCCTTAAGTACGAAATTTTAAGGTTGCTCATATGTAACTGTTACTGTATATGTTTGCTAGGATTTTTGTAAAGAGATTTTTTTTTGGATTTGTATTATGTGGTATTTCAGAGACTAAACTTATAAACGTATTTGCTTCATTACATTAATCGTTTCACCTTAAATCCTATTATAGTGGAAGAAAATAATCTGTAGCTTATTATATTTTCAAAATCCATACAAACATCCGAGGTATGTTAAAAAAACCCTGCAATATACAGATAAACGGACCTAACGATGTTCCCACTGTGGGAAGTGAATGTGGCAAAACAAAATTGGTTTTTACCGAACTCTTATAAATTCAATTATAAATTCATATACCTAAATATCAATTTTATTCAAGACATTTTTTAATTAAAATTATATTTTAATTCCGAATGATTTTACATGTCAAGAAGAACATAGATATTTTAATCGAGAGGAATAACAGCGAATATCTACCTAAAAATTGAAAATAAGAAAAAAAGCATGAAAATTATGTGCCATTGTTCTTGCAAAATAAGAATACGTCCTAAAAAATTGTTTCAAAATTGTAGAAATTTATTCAAGTGCGCACCTGCCATGGTAAAGTCTAAAAATTCTATAAAATCAATGAGACTGTGATATCATGGTTAAACCCTGATACCTATAGATCTTCGACTATATGTATAACTTCTACACTATTTGCAAACTAATATTTATATTTTTATATTTAGCTCCTCGTTTTTTTCACGTTCACTTACTACTTATTTTAACATAAAACGCAAAAAATGTAATAGTAATAATAACTGTTATAAATAATCATAAGAATCCTAGATTTTCGCAACACCGTACATCAAGTAACATTGGTTTCCGTGGTGTAGTGGTTATCACATCCGCCTAACACGCGGAAGGTCCCCGGTTCGATCCCGGGCGGAAACATTATTTTTCTTCAATCAAAACCTAAATTAAGTATTCATCCGTTTTATTTTAAATATATTTTTGATCTTATTTTACCATATACATCCATGATAAAAGATGCAAAAATAAATCCAAAAGTATTCATGTTATTTTAAACAAATCATACACTATAAGCATGCTGCATATTTTAATTACTATTTGAAAATAATGGAACCCTGCTTTTTTATTAATTCTATATTGACATTATGAATGTTTAATTTAGCAGAACTAGCGACAAAAGAAAAGCACCCGTCTCGAACTAATATAGAAAGAGAAGATTCATGGATTGACAAGCATTCACTCCATATGTGGTCTACGTGAACAAGCGGGTTCGGTTTAAGGACAATCTCATAACGCAAGGATCAAATGAAATTTGAGATTGCGGGGGGTCCCGCAGCGAGATGCAACACCGATAGGCCTGATAGAGCCAAACGAGTTTAGCGATCGAATAGTCGAACCGATTTCAATCAGCATTCGAAAATTAGAATACGCTTGAGTGCCTCTTACTTTGGTGCACTCAGATCTCCTGCGACCCACCGCGCCACCCTGAATTCTCTTGGCAACTTTTCTGCTCTTGCTGCTACCAAGCCTGCAATCACACCACTTGTCAGAACTAGCACTATGCCACGTCCCGAATAGAAGGGCCCTGACAAGGGCAAGAACTGTATTGTCCCGGGTTCTATTTGCATATAGGGGTAAACACTTATTGGATTTGAAAAATTCTGCGCTATTATCGTCTCCCATTAAAAAGGTCATGTATTAAGAGGACAAAAATATTATTTATAAAAAAATTTTTCCATGAAATACTCTTACAACTCTTTTATTCGATTGGCCACCTGCAAGCTGTAAATTTGACACTTGCTCTAATTATCTTTAATCATTCATGCATCTACAAGGGATGTATGTAGTAATACCAAAAAAAAAAAGTCATTATGCAACGTGAACAGATCTTTTCTGTTTGTCGTAGTGTGGTAGCTTAAATTTGAAGAAGGGCAAAATTTGAACAGTAAATGTATATAAATTATTCTGAGATTGGAAAACCCAATTCTCTGAATACTAAGACGTGAACTAGCACACGTAGAAAAAAAAACAACGCAGAGCTCCTCTTTAAAGCATTTCCTTCCCCCTCGACTTTAATGACCGAGGCTCACGGCGCATTTGTCTGAACGTACTCGCACGCTCGAGTGGAGAACGCCAACTGTCGACACTTGAAAATCCACGGGGTTACTACTCAGCCCTTCTCTATTCTCTATAAACTCACTCTCACTCTCTTCCCTCCCACTTTCTCCTTCGTCTTCTCTTTCCTCATTTTCTTGTTTCCCGTGATAACAGATGCGTTGTTTATCTACCTTTGTACATTATACACACATGCAGGAGCAATTCACCTTCCAAGTAGAAAGAAAACATCTACTGTGGAGGTTCAATAATTTTCGTGTAAGAAAATTAGCCATCGTGTGACAGGTATAACTACGTATTGTTTACCTATATTTATTATTAATTAATAAGAAATTAATATCAAATTTGCATACACCATCCTTCATATTAATACGTACAAAAGTATCCTAAAAAGAGACACATTAATCCAGCAATTCAAATTTAAATAATTTATTATTAAAAATCAAGATAAAAAGGTGACTGTGAAAACACTCGGGATTCGTGTGACATTGTTCTACCTATCCCACCATAGGTTTACAGGTCATGACTAAATACGATACCGAATTTCACAGCAAGGCTTATTATACGTTTAGGTTAGATTAAACGTTAATTGAATCAGCTAAATAAATATACAATGTATCATTAAAAAACAACAAGATTGTAGAAAAGAAGTTCCTCAAAGCAGAGTTTCGATTAATTTATTGCATACACACTTAAGAAGCTGCTAATTTGGTGCAATGAGCAGAGTTCAGCAAAAGCAAAAGTTCACATAGAGACATGATAATTAAATATAAACTAATAATTAACTAATTATAAAACTATATACATGTATAATTAACAGTAATTTACCACTAAATATCACATAAACAAACATATCTTCAATGCGATTGGTTATTAATGTTTCGATGACGCACACTTGACTCATTAACGAGAAGATATACGTTTCACAAATAAGAAACTTATAATATATTACGGGATTAACGAGACAATCGAGTAAATAACATTACTCTGGCTAAACCCCCATAATTTGTCAATTTATTACGTGGGTGTCTACCAAAGGGAATTTCTGTATCACCCTTTTCTCATTCATAAATTAAATTTGACGTCTGAGATTGCACTATTCTCAGGGGCGAACGGTTGGTTCATTTTGCCCACTGTTACCCATAGTGTTTCCATAATCCCTGTATGAAATACGAACGAACGAATATTAACTTACCATATTTCGATACTTCAGAGCATTAGGTGTGTTCATTCATATTGAAATAAGATATTCATGAAAAATTTAGATAAAAATTGTAATTACAGGTGTGCTTGAAAATAAGTAATAATTAGTATTATCCAAAAATATTACGCCAACTGAAATTAGCCTGCCCATCAAATTTCCACCTTAAAACCACTTCCACGTGGTACAATACTCTTTAGTAAGCCTGTACATATTTCAAATTACTTATGTATGTACAGCCAATAATGTCATTTGAACGAATTATGAAATAAATAAACCTCTAGAGTATTTTCCACTCAATTAAATTTCCCATAGACAATTTTGCAATGCCGACTTAGGCAAATCAATATACATCTACAGTATAGAGGATAAAATGAAATACAATACTAAACAGAGGGGATCGATCTAGTATCCCACAGCGTTGCAGAATGCACGATCAAACGATTGAAAGTAAGAACACTCTAGGTGTAAACGCAAAGCTGCGTAATCGCATCAACAATTTAAATCTGAATTCACCCTACGACGCGCAGATCCTAGTTCAGTGCATCTATAAGAGGAAATCTCGCGTTAATTAAATCTGTCATCGATCCTTCATCGCATCACTGTACAGTAACAATTCAATTATATTTATGCAAACAAGAACAAAAATTCAAAAATATTTTACTAGAAACAAGTACCTATAGATATAGATTCCCTGCTACCGAAACTATTTCTAACCATACCTCATTGAAACTTTGTATAACCAGAAAACCATGTGGAGGATATTTAGAGCAGATGACAAAAGGGACAATTTTCTCATATGGCGTGTATGGTATTGTGGTGACGTGTAAGGCATAATATAAAGCAAACAGCCATTTCATCCCAAAAGCAAATTGGAAAAAGGACACAAGCAGTCATCTGTACAAATAAATAGATCAAGCGAACATTAGAATCCGCATGAACTCCGCGCAATGACCTGAACGACCATCAGTTTTATGAGTATGACCTATTCTTCTCGATTTACCCACAAATGTGGATATGGCGTACTGCTTCTTACAATATGACTTTGCATTGTAGTTATTTGTCCTAAGCACTATTATTACAATCGCTGCCTGGATTCAATTTTGGATTTAGGATTCTTTTACATTATGAGTTATCAGAAAATAGCCTCTTGAACTAGCTCGAATTGGCAAGTGCTCATGCAGTGAATAATGAAATATTTTTTTTACCAATCTAAAAAATTGATCTAAACGCAGGTCATGCATGCGTTTATTCATATGTATTGTCAAATATTTTTTAGCATTATTAACCCTCAGCCCACCAAAACGACCCGATTCGACTTCACCTGATGACTCGTACACGTCGACCAATAAACGGACATTTATATGGGAATGTGCATAGAAAGATGCTATATTTCGATTTTCGAAATACCGACGGTCTAAGGGTTAAATGGCTATTATTCTGCGTCAACGTTAACTGTACAGGTAAGCTGAACATGTGGTTTTTAAAAGGAGACACCAAATAAAAATAATGTAATAAGAAACATAACCTATGTAAATTTTTATACCTATATCTATTGCAATTTCACAGTTGGCTACACTCCTAAAAATATATTACCTGTGTGTAGTTTCCCCAAAGGGGTTCCCGTGACTATTATCATTTATACAAACGACCGTAAGTAGTGTCAGACCCTATTTAGGCATATGGCAGACTGATAGCCAAAACACGAACATGCACTGAGAACCTAATTGCAATAATTTGGAGAAAAATCGATTGCCGCCCTATACAATATTTTTATTTTAAAAATCAGTAGCTTCTGCTCAACAAGAGATGTAACACTTTTTTAATAATGATACACATGGGTTACTTTTACTATTCGATCTGTTAGTTGGAATTGAATTTACAGAGACACATTTTGCTTAAAAATAATTTAGGTTGCTGTCACTAGCAAAGTTAAATATGTACTGCATTAATTTAAGTTGACTTGCTGAAAA
Source organism: Cephus cinctus (assembly GCF_000341935.2). Taxonomy (NCBI): domain Eukaryota; kingdom Metazoa; phylum Arthropoda; class Insecta; order Hymenoptera; family Cephidae; genus Cephus; species Cephus cinctus. Next base: position 23,511 of record NW_014333067.1, on the reverse strand, counting down.
GAGGCTGGGAGCCGTAACTGTAACCCTGGTTAGTTAAAACCGCTTTAATGACGATATAACATGATACCTTCTAAAAACTTTTTAACGAATTCTTTAAACCTAATGTTTCCAATGACGATTTTCCGATTGTTTTATTTAAGCTTGCTAATTGACGAATGACGTACCTTGTAGAAAAATTTTGTTGCATAATACAATTTTATCTTCAAACTTAAAATTTTAACGAATAATTTTCGTATTTATTTTGGAGTACATATGTTTATTTTTGGGTAATTGAGCAATTGTTTGTAATATAAAGTAATGTAAACTATAGAAGAGACGATTATAATTTTCTTCAGCAGTTGATAAGATAAATATCCGCATGAAAATTTGAGAGTACGAGTTATAAAGGTAAAACAAAGCCAACTTAAGGAGTAGACAGATTGGTTCGTATTGATTCTTTATTTTTTAACAATGTATGAATATATTCCACAAATTAATTATAGAATTTTTAACATTTCAAACAGCAAATTTTATTTTTACTTTACTCTTAAAATAATTATAAAATGTCTCACTTGAATATATATATAACGTAACAACAAAAATTGAATAATAATATGATATCTGGGGGCCAGGGAAACACCATCAGTAAATGCACAGACTCCAGTAGACGGACGCGTCACGTAAATTATAGATACATATATATATATAGTGATTTTAACACGGGTGCTTATTTACTGGTGGATTTACCCTACGTGGAGTAAACGAATAGTCAAACAAAAAAATGATTCATACAAAATTAAAGCTTAAACCTTTTGTAAATATCATCTATTTGCTATAACCTGCAATTTTCTACATTTATCATGTCAGCATGAATATATATACATATATACATATATAAAACCAAAAAGTAGTTCTGTTTTTTTTCTTAAGACATGTATTTCCATCTATTAGAAAAAACGTAATTACTTTCTGGCCTATCCAATATACATATAACACCGTATAAAATGGTTGTCATACCCCATGGATTAAAGTGAAAACGCGCCCAGAGCAATATAAGTAGATACGTCATAAATAGTAGTATAATTACTAATTACCTGAATCAAAAAACCGAATTATTTATAGTAATAAATAAAACTTACGCAGTTATATTAGAATTTGCACGTAATAAAACCCTTAAAATCTTTTCATATTAACATACTCTTGAGGGTATAATTTAAATGTTTGAAATTCTAACATTTAAGATGATGACCTTTATTTTCACTTCATAGAAACTCCTTAAAGAAATATAAAATTCTTATTCGAATTTTAATACTAATAAACGTACGTACTGAGCGGCAATTATATAAGCGATTCTACCCACTTTGCCTCAATCATGTTGTCCTAAACTTATGAAACGAATATTTTTAGACGAGGTTTAGATGATAAGTCAAGATTTTTGAGGCGATAAATTTTAATAAATAAAAAAACAAAGATCAATGTTAAAAAGGTAATGATCATAGAACAAATCTCTTAAATGTGTGTTTGTTCTTCTTAGACGCCCTACAAAACACTTTCAAAATTCATATAATATCAAATGACTTTTTCTAAAAGTGTGATTTCATTTTATTACTACAGATTACTCACACGATTTATTCATATATTACCGAGAAAAAATATTCATGAAGTTTACCATGCATAATCAGTTTACTCTAGTCTCTCCTAGTCTGAATATCATTTATGTAAGTTCTTTTTTTGCACCATAAAATGATATTAATTTCACTTTTAAAGGTATCAATTGTGCTCTATGAATTATAAGATATCTTAAAAAGCACAACATGGGGGCAGTAATGAACCCTTACTGGTCCACCTGTCATTGGACCAGTACCGGTTGAATGTGCACCACTCGTATACCCAGCTGGGTATGACTTGATTAGTACCTATGGCTTATGTCTTCTTTTCGTCTTTGAATTCGAAACATTATCATAATTACATATGAAAAGCATAACAAAAAATAATATTGTTGTGCAACTTCATAAAATAACAAGCACATATAAAAAGTACTCTATTACAATAAAAGTTTCATTTTTACTAACTATATATTCCCTTCAAATTAAATCCTTAAAACGTCACAAAATAAAATACAAAGGAAATTACGAAGCAGAGTAGTCTATTGAATTGAACGAAGTGGCGCCATCTCTAAATACTCTACTAGTATGAAACCTGCTCAGTTGGTAAAGCAGCGAGTGCAAGAGTGATCATCGCCATAAATGTTTTATGACAAATTGATTTTACAAACGGAACTCAATACGTTTTTCTTACATCGATGATGGTTAGCATCAGATAAGGACCTTTGATAGTTCAACTACAATAAATAGTACTATTGTATAACTAAAACAAATCCCTCAAAGAGCGGCAAAGTGCCACCATGACCGGTTTAAATACGTGTAGATTTACAGAATGACGTTTAATATCCAAGCCAGTAGATTGGAGCTGCTACATCAGACACAATTCTACCAATTACCATCATTACACAATAAACTGTCACAGCTTCCTTTAATCTCTCATACAATGGATTATTCCCATTACCTGATATTACGAAATACTCACACTTGCACGGGCTGTTCTTCTTACGTAGGGTCTGCATCAGGAGTCCTACGTAGCGACGTTTATTCGCGAAACCTTCAATTTTCACCACACTCTCCCGGTACAGGCTCGAATGTCAACAACACAGGCACATCTCCTCCAACAGGCAACTTGTCGTCGTGACTCGTTCACTATTCCTTATTTGCTACTCGTCTCGCTACAGGCTATTCCACTCTCGTTGCAATCAAAATGACCTTTGACTTATATACTGCTGGCCGGTCGCGTTCAAATCACGCTGAGACCGGCCACTTTACAACCTTTTCGACTTTCCTTCGTCTAACGTACGTTCTACGCGACGTGGAAAAATGCAGCGGATATGACAGCTGCCTCTGCCGGCACAGCTCGCCCATGCTAGCTTCTCTCATTGATCAATAATATACTCTTAGTACGCGGAATCGTCGCTCCGAGGCCACACAACCTTCAGATTTTCGAGATTTCCCGCAAGCACTCCTATTTTATACTCCCATCCATTAGTTTTACATAGAAAAACTTGAAAATACTAACTTGTATTTACTTTCTTTATTATTGCAACAGTTTATAATATTAATAAATGATCCACAACTAATGCACAACTATTCTATTAGTTCTAGTCGTAACTAATTTTATTCTATTGAGCCATACGAAGTTGCTTTGATAAATTAAAAATAAATAGTGATTAGATTCTTGGTAAAAGCACGTAGAGACGTGTTTAAACTTAGCTATGACTGATTTTTTGCACATTGCACCATATAAGATCATTATTTTATTGTACATACATCTTTTACGGACGTGATATGTCTGTTAAATATGGAATAAAACTTAATATATTGATTTATTATATTTGTATTTTTAGGTAAATATTTTGTATTAAACTTAGTAGCATTAACTTTGTTTATTTATTATTTTCAAATTTCACAGACATGAACATTTAACAAATTGAATATTTCATGAATTTAGAATCGTGACTATAATATCTTGTATTTTATAGTATTTGATAAAACAATTTGTTTGTAGATGTGTATGAAAAAAAATAAAAAATTGTATTCAGCTTAATTTTAAAAAAAGATTTAGAACAAAATTTATTTTTTTAAATATTACCGCGCAGAAAATTTTCTTCAGGTTGGTATGAGAAATACAGCAAAATTGAGTTTCCATTCTACGATCTACTTTTACGTTTCAGTATGAAATTGTATGAAACTCGCAGATGTCAAAACAAGCACAACGCACCAACGATGCAGGACTCGCTGTTAAATAGCTTTTTTTAAAACTGCGCTTCAAACAATAAGAAAATGGATAAATTAACAATAATTTCTGGAACATTGTTTCTAGCCGCTGATATATTCGCAATAGTAAGCTTGGGTATGCCTGACTGGATTATTACAGATGTCGGCGGTAAGTGTCTTCTAAAAATTAAAAACATTCAAGTTTAGAAATTTCTTATATCGAAATAAATGATATAGTTTTCTAGTAAAACAAAGTCACCGTACGATATGACGTAATATTCCTAAAAGTTTAGTTCAGTTTAGTTTCACCAGCAGTTTAGGGATTATCATTTCTAGATGGCCTTCCACATTTGTCATTGACAACAATTTTATTATAGGTGATACAAGATTGGGGTTAATGTGGTCTTGTATGACACTGTATAATAGGCCACAAATGTGTTATACTCCTGATTTACAACCAGAGTGGTTAATGGCACTTGTTTGTATATGTATGGGTTGTATTTTGATAACGACAACTATAATACTTTTGGCCAGTTCACCATGGGATCATAATGCAATTCCCTATGCCCGATGGATTGGATTTACTGCAAGTGAGTAACAACTTTTTTTTTAATCTTATAACACCAGGACATCTGGAAAACTTTACTAATAATATTTCCAGTGGTGCTGTTTTGTCTTGCAGCAGTGATATTTCCAATGGGCTTTCACGTAGATGAAATTGGTGGACAGCCATACCAACTACCTAATTCGCATCAAGTTGGAATCTCTTATATTCTTTTTGTCCTGGCACTTTGGATTACAGTAATCTCTGAACTATTTGCAGGCAAAGTGTGCTTGCCGCATTTTTAGCATCTTCCAATTCATTTTATTTTCTTATTTCTCTTATTTGGTATTATGTACTTTGCATACAACTATCCAAAAGGGATTATAATGCCAAGCTTTAAGGGATTGGAATTTTAAGCTAACAAATAATTGATCCAAGGGGTATTAATTTTAATTTTATTAGTTATTCTGAGAACGTTAGTCAGTTCTATTTTGCAGTCAAAAAAGATCTGAACTTATGTTTATAATTGTATAAAACATTATAATTATTTTGTTCAATTAGGACAATATTTAAAGTATATTTATACATTTCTGGTATCATTCAACAAATACTTGATGTATTTATTACTATCTTATATTGCAGGTCTTCAACTTTTTTCTAAAATATTGCTATTTACGTTTAAAAAAGTAAATTTATATCTGATATAATTAATTTCATTGTTGAAGATTAAACATCAGCATAATACTTTTAAAGAATTCCCTTATCATATGCAGTAAAGTAAAATGAACTCATGGTATAGTCGGTTCACGAGTGCAATATATTTTATTGACAGTTTGCAAAGAATGGGACCCTAAGCGAATTATATTCGACTTTCAATAAAGTCACAGAAATTTATACTAAAATAGAAAAAATATGTTTCGGTCCATGTACGTGATATTTCGTAATAAAAATATTATGTAGAGCTAATGTGGTTTGCTAAAGACTCAATTTTATTCAATCTGTCAAAAAAAAAACACATTGAACTCTTGGACCTACTATACGTGAGGATTTTATAACGATTAATAATTACAATTAGTAAAACGAATTGCATAAGACAGCAAATATAGAAGTTTATTACAAGTCGTTTGTACCAGTAACCACAAGAAATTACGAACGTCTTTTATTGATCAACAAAATACGGTTATTTAAGTCTTTCAATATATTCACAGATTTTTAATACAAAATAAGTATTTCTAATGCAAAAGTACAAATGCATGTCTAAAATATGTCTACATTCTGTACGAATGGTTTTGCAAGCTCCTAATGATCAATAGTTATGCAAAACGACGATTCAACTAGAATCTCGGTTAATTGTTTGACATTCCTTATAAAAAATTCTCATATTGAATATAGAAATCTTAACCAAATGATTTGTGCACAATCGAAATCCAGTAAATTTTTAAGTATATTGTTAAACGGTAAATGTACAAACGACTAACATATTTTGATAGAATGCATCGATCAAAATTCTATAGTAATTGTTGCAAGGATTAGGCATAAAATATTGTACCATGACCACGTACGAATCATAATCTCGAATGGCATTGATCGCGCAACATTTTCAATTTGTATATTTCATAAAATAATAGCACGTCTATGATTGTTGTAATATTGTCCTTATACTTTTGTTGTGCTCATTAGATAAAAAAAATTAGCGTGCAAGTAAGAATTTTTCGAATACTTGTTTTATACTATTTATAACAATTTTAAGGTACTATAGATCATGTAAACGCCGTCTCATTCCATTTTGTACTTGTCATATCGTGTTAAATGTACGCGAATATATACATGCACGATCAATTAAGACTCGGTAAAATACAACAGTCATATAAAATCTAAATGCAACAATATAAACTATCTTGTGTGCGTATTATCACTTTCTGGTTCCCTGATTTATTTTTAAATTGTCATTATTGCAAGACATTTACCAATATAAAAACACTATAATATTTTCAATTTTCTCAATCACATCAGATTCCTGCTTTATACTCTTCAGGAATAAACACGATACTTTGATCCAATTTTATTTAAATGACTCTCGAATGACGATCTTATACACAGATTTATCTGTGATTCAGTAATTTGTTGCAATTAATTACATTAATCCTCTCTTCCTACTGTTGGATCTGAGAGACTCAGAAAATCTGTGAACGTTTGAACACTGGGAAGAGAGGGTTGTAACAAAAAGAAAAGTGCATTGTGCCAAATTAAAAAAATCTTATGTGCTCTTGCGTTTAACTATAACAATCAGTTATCTTTCTCTCTGAAAGCATGTACATAGATATATTAAATGTATTATTTCCTATGTGACGTGTTATACGAAAGTTAATAATTTATACTTGTAAATATTTTCTTCCAGAGTATTTCAGTGCTTCTGTTATAAATTTTCAGATTGAAACTAACAGACAACAGTATAGCGGTCAAGGCCAAACTTTGAACTTTGTATTTATATTAAAATCTCGCTATTTGTTATTATATGTTTGTACATAGTAACAATAATATACACTTTGTTAAACTATAAGTCCAAATCGTTGCGTTACAAGTAAATATTTATTACCTTCTCTAAAAATGAGATCATATTTCTATTGGCTTTTTGCCGTTGCTCTCAACCAGTTCTACAGTACTTGTTATCATAGAAGAAAAAGGAATGCAGTACAGAAAAAAAATTCAACTTCATATAATTCTTTGTTGAAAACAAAATTTATTTTGAGTGTGAGTGAGTCGATAAAATACATGCTTATAATGTTCTATCCTACATATAATTTGTTTTTTATCAGAATACTCATAAACACTTCATTATTTAAAATTATATTCAACAGTTCAATATACAGTCTAAAGTTATTATTTCGTTCTGATTTCCAATGTTAGCAATGTGAATGTATTCAATGCCTTAAACATCTAAAAGATATTTATACAAACACAAATATATATCTACAAAATCGTACATAAGATATACAACAAAAATTATTCTATGATAAAATTAAAAAGAGGAAACAATGTTTTCACGAGAATGAAGTCAAAGAAATTAAAAAGATCTATTTTAGAATACAGAATTGCGATAAAAACATTACATTCTATAGGCGTTCTATACATATATCGATATATGAATTATACATTTTTATATTTGTAGAGCCATATACTTTTTCACTGACTTAAAATTTTTCCAACCAGGATTAATTGCTTTAAAAAATATGAATGTACCTGGATTCTTATCTTTTCATTTAACGTATTTTCAATTACAATTTCATTGTCAAATTAAAGTAATATATATTTTCATAATCGATACATTCAATCAATAGCTTGCTTATAATCAATTATATAAATTTCGATAGATATTGAAAATATAATCACAACAATAACATTATCTTGATATAAAGAAAATATTTGCCAGACATGAATATTCTAAAGTAACTAGCACGTGTTTTTTTTTTCACGAACAATATTACAAAAAGGAAATAATGATCGAGAAATGGAAGCACAAGGCATTAGGAAGTCAAGGCGTTTCAGTCTACTATTCATTTATTTTAATATTATTCCAACGCTATTTTAAAAATGAAGCTATAGTATCCATGAACGATGGTAAATTAGAAGAAATATTACGAAAATATATAGATAACTTAAACGCACTATCTGAAGTTAGCTCGTCCATTTAATTTGTATGTTAGTCAGTTCAAGTGAGACGTTTGAATTGCCTAGCATTGTATATGAAGATTAGTAGACGGGAATAAATTAGAAAAGAAAATCTCGAAATATCTCAATAATATATAATATACTTATTTTTAGTAATAAAAGGTCTCTAATTCAATCGAAAACTATAAAAGCTTCTATTTAACTATAGTTATTTATATAATTTTAAACATGACACAAATTTTCTGAATTACCTTTTTCTTTATTATAAATCAATTACGGCGGCAGTATTTGAAAATGTAGAATAATAGCTGGCCAATGCTTAGATGCAAAATGATATACAATTTATATTAAAAAGTGTATGTAAAATTGATCAAACTATCAGATAATTATTTAACAGACAATGTTATAGATGTTGCGGTAGAGATTGTATTACAAAGTGATAACAGTTACCATTATCTTAAAGTGACAACAGAAACGGTTAACAATGAATGTTTAATATTTCATATTAATACAAATCACATATAGGATTACAAAGTTATAAGAGAAAAATAATGTCTACAGAGCACAATGCAGATTGCATAAATAATAACAATTCTTCCTTAATATTCCTCAAATTCGAAAATTATTTCCTCACGCTTTGTGAGAACATATATCACGTAGTGAATGATCGTTGCATACTAAAAATGTAAAAAATAATGTATTTTCACTATTTTAATCGGTATATCAAAATGTGGTCCTTGATCTTCAACTTTTCACGAAAAATTTAGTACATGCTCACAGATTACATGTATACATTTATATACACATATTAAACAGAATAGTTAGCAATAATTCAAAACCTGTAAATCTTTCAAACGTATATCCGCAGCACAGTACATTCAGCTGCTTTGTTTATTGAACAGTATTGTACACATTTATTGAAATTGTTAAATACTTCATAGTTTCAACGGTCTCAAAAAAGTTTATGTTAAAACGAAAAAGTATGAGTATAATGCATGGCTTATAGTTTCGTCGGTACTATTAGTGGATTTAGATGTATAATAATCATTTTAATTATTTATATTTTTATTTTTACAGAGTGAAATGTAAACAGATTAGTTGTATAATTTTGCGGTGGTTTTCTGGCAAATGTGAGAGATTGCCATTAGCTTTAATGAAACTTGAGCATCAAAAACATAAAAAAGGGGTGAAAGGTAAGGACTAGAATACAATATGAAACCGCAAAATACAATAATAAACTAGATTCTTTTATACTATTTCTAGTAGAAAGTTTCAACAATATTGAACTTTCATTTTGAACAATTAAATACTTTCAATGTATAATAAGTTGAGGAACATATTGAAATTATTTTAGTTAAGCAATTCCGGAAAATCAAAATCACATCGTACCATTTTCCCCTAACATTAAAGAACGGATAATTGACAGTTTTCCGTTCAAAAGTAATACGTGTTAAAAAATCATGAATATTCTGAAAAAGTTCTATTCTAAAGGTGGTGATCTATAGTTTTAAAAAATTATTATTTGAAAGATTTTTAAATAAAAAAAAATTGATAAGTTTGAACGCTCATTGGTTTTAATTTTTGGCCAATAACACGAATTTATAATAATTTTATACAAATTTCATGTCCCATGTAACTAATGCAATAATCGCAATAACACTTGGTTATTTTTATTCATTTTGCGCGCAGCTTCAATTATAGAATAAAATGGTCTAGCCGATAGAAAAAGTACTCAATTAAGGTTTCGATCAAACATCAATTTCAAGGCGAAGTACCGTTTTTGTCCCACAGTCGAAATTTGTTTTTGTTGTTAAGATTTCCACATTAATTCACTAACTTTTAATTTCTTTTTATTACGGTCTAACATTGCAGTCCAGTCTTAACTTTTTCTTTACTATCAGAATATTTTTAAAAACACGTAAAAAAATATTCTACTGAACCAATGGTTATGTTTACGATTAAATCACTCCACGTCTGCATTTTAATATTTACAGTTTCCTTAATATATTTAGGTTTGCCAACGATGTGTAAAACACTCTAGCTCCAGTTCCAAATAAAATTTATCTACTAGATGTAAAATAGAGAGTTGGCGGATGAGAGGCCCTTAAATCAGAGTGTTTTACGTTACAAAAGAAAAAAATATTATCATTAATAAAGGCAATTTTTTGTTATTCATTACTATAGCAATTTAATTTCGATAGTAGACAGTTGCTGTAATAATGTCCATTTCATCTAATCATTTGTTATACACTCCTATACATGTATTATGTATGCTTTATAGTTATATATACTAACATATAGTATATATACATATATGTATACATAAATACGTATAAGTATAATATAATCGCATCGCGATATTAGTTCCATGTTCGGTGAATCTTTTATATTAGGAAAACTCAAGTGGAACTAATTTTCTAGCCTGACCATATGTAGCTTTAGATTATGCAAATCCAGAATGTACCACAATCTCCGTACTTCATCAGATATCAGGCATTACGATTTTGGAACTATACCTATTCACAACAAAAACTTGATATCTCTGACCTTATTATTTCTACAATTTCATTTTTTGAACGCGATAAAACAAGTTCAAACCTAATATTTAAAAAAAATTCCTTTAATGGAAATTTCATTGTTCTTTTTTATTATGCTAATAGGTATTAGCAATAATAGGACATAAGCTATAAGCTCTTTATCCCCCAGTATTAAATATAGTGAATTTTAATAATTATGACTATCGAATCCTCGACGTATTCGTTTTTAAATTATAGATTATTTTTCAGAAACCCAAAAAAAGAAAATGTGGTACGTTCTCTGTGCATGTATCTGGCATAATTATCTTGGATATTAGATAAAATCTACAATTCCTTCCAATAACTTTTTTCTATCACGATATAAACTATTGAATATAAAGAAGACTTAAGATTCTTCTGTGTCAATATTAACTAATCTTGACAAACGAAACCAAATGACTTTTATATAATTTGGAAGTTGCATTTTAAATAATGAATTCGCTTTTCTATGCATTTGTGAGGAACGGAGACGATCGAAAAAAGATTCTCTATGGTGAAAATTCCATAAACGTGAATTAGCTGAATTTCCCGAAGCGAACAATGATAAATCTAAAATTCTTAACAATGGATTCGATGCACGAATATTAGACGAGGACATAAGACTAAAAATCATTACGTAACGTTCTTTACTCTCTCCTTTGCTCTTTTCGTAATGCTTGACGTAGAGCCTGTCCACGTTTTGTGGACAAATACATATCTTAAAGTTATTTCGGAAGTGCAAAAGTGCAGCGCTTCGTCGGAAAACATATGTATGGCTTTACCTAAAAATTGGTATTTAACGACTATTCAACGTGTTTTACCGCTATTCGACTGATTATTTTTAATGGTGTCGCATCTTCTGTAATAAAGTAAGTATGGTACTCGTGGTGGTGTAGGATTTAGTACATTGCTTTCGGAAACACCTTTGAGTGAACTGTCATCGTAGCGTACCCAACCACCGTAACCAACATGGAAGGCATCGGTTACATAATGTCCCTTCGTTGCTTCTTTTCCATCGTGATAAGTCACAGCAAAGAGTTTATACTGCTTTTGTTTCGGACTTAGCTTCTTTATTGTATTTGGCGACAAAAACTCTGTAAGAAAAATGTTAAGCATGTTACTTAAGAATTTTGAACAACTGTAGCAGCATATAAATTCTCTGAGTAGCCAGTAACTTCTACAAAGAATAAACCATTAATTTTTTGTATGAAATGTCTACGTTACTTACTTCCGTCAAGCTTCAGATCAACAGGAAACTCAACGCTCTTACAAATTTTCGAACATCCATCGAGTTTATAGTCGAACCATTTCAAATGGAGAATTAGAATGACAGGCAATTCTTCCAAAGAAACTTGCTTCCATGCTTCGATTTGCTGTTTTGTTTTGCTACACGTCATACCTTCCAACGGATCTTTGCCAACCAGAATATCAAGAGCACCTTTTACTGATTCTGCTTTCTGAAATATTTATTTTGTTTAGTACTAAATTAGAAACGATACTCGACGACTCAATGACATGACAATGTTCATGACATGACTCATTATTCTATTTGTTTGATTAATTCTAATCCAATAGTGAACTTACCTCGATGTCCAACTGCAGCGTAAAGAATGGCTGAACATTATCAGTAGGTTGTTCTCCAGCACGAGATACTCTAGACCTTAATTGTCCACGGAATATGTCAGACAAAGGGGTGCGACCGAATTCGGTGCATCGCGTAATAGACCCTTTATTTTTTGGTCCCATTACCTATTATATTTCAATAGAAATATTAATATTGTGTGAGTGAGCACTTCGCTATGTACTCACGAAGAGGAGGATAGTTATACTTACTTGCCATTCTTCTTGATCCCCTTGATTATTATAATTAACAGCAGGCTCTATTTCTTCGCTTGAAAATTGATTGTTATTCACCAATTTCATTAACTAAAATAAAATAGTCCCAATCCATTAGAATTGAAAGAATGAAGAAGAATAGATAAACAATACATACTTCTAGCATTTCATCGCTGAGTCCATTCAAAAGACATGACAAAAATTCCTCAGCATCCTCCTGTCTACCTTCCACGGAGAATACACCAGCAGAGGATGTATTTTTTAACATAGTATATACATAAGAAGGCTCAAATGCTACTCCACACTGTATGTCTACTATCGCATCTTCGTTGCGTTTCTGAGGTCTATCTTTTCTGGCCAATCGAGCACCGTCTGAGAGCGGAGTGAACTCGCGAGCAAATTTAATCCTGAGAAATGATTTTTAAATATGAAATTGAATATTAATATGAACATGGGTGGCTAATGAATAAACCCTTCTGATCGCAACTGTATAAGTTTCGTCATTGATTAGGACATTGCGATTAAACGTGTTTAACTTACTCACATATTATCGATTAATGGTGTGGCTGAATTTTTTGTTACATGTTTTGAATTGGGCAGTGCTATCAAGAGGTTATAAAAAGGCGGACAGGCAAGTAAAGCCTGCAATATGCTGTTGATGTAGCAATAATTACTGCGATTTGTTAAACCCCGAGGCAATAAGCTTACCGTCTGCTTATCCATTTGATAATTATGTAGAAATTCTGCAAACATACATTATGTCAAAAATTAAAAACTGTTCATCATTGCGGATACTACGGTGAGTTCATGAAATAAATTTCACTGGCAGGAGAATTATACGTCTTATATATATTAAAATATAAAATGAGGCCCCTGAATTTGGAACTAGGGACACAGCCTGATCATACATAATAACTTTTTCAAATGTTAAATTTCCTGTTGTACAAAATAAATTAAATAAATAGTACAAATCAAATGGAAACATACCTCCCATTCTATGAGCTATAGGATCATCAAAACGACTGTGTGCAGCCTCTCGTTGAAGCTTCTTAAAGTCATCGTAATGATTATCGACATTTTGTGCATGATGTTCATGTTCCTGTTTTGGTACAAAAGCCTCTTCAGTTTTCGAAACATTTTGCTGAGTTTCAGGCACAGACGCGTTGATCGTATCCCCACTAGAATTCACATTGAGTGGATTAATGCGTGCCGTTGGCTTATTAGTTGACGTTATCGCATCGCTATCTACAGGACCAGATTTAAGAAGACTGGCCCAAGTTTTAATGGACGCGGCTAGAGGAGATGCAGACACTATAGTAGGTGGAGCTTCGTTTGCGCTAGTAACTACTATGCTTTCTTCTGATGTTTTAATATCCACAGTACTGATTTCTTCCGGCGCTTCATTGCTGGTTACTTTTGTAGTAGGTGCCGAAACTTTTGTAACTACTGTAGTTTTTATACTGGCTACCGTTTCATCGTCATACTCCTTACTATTCTCTCCGTTCCGTTTAACTTCAATACTGCTGCTGATATTTACACAAGGGACGTCATTTTTTTCTGTACCTTCACAATCCTCCTTCACTGTGGATACGGTATGTTTTATTTCAACGTTAAGTTTCTCGTTAGCCCCGTTATACTTTCCCACTGATGTAGCACTATCATTAACGTTGCTCGTTGTCGGTACTGTCTCGTTGTCATTCACAGTTGCAGCTGTTACAACTGGTGATTGAGTTTGCGGTTCTTCTTGTGCCTGAGAGCTCGCCTGTTTCGTTACGCTACTTTGTGTAATATTCTGCACTGTGCTCTGTGTTGTATTGTGCATACGTTTTTCGTTTGTCTTTGGAGCAACGATCTTCGTTACTTCTGAGGGAGGATGAAACTGGAAGGACTGTGGTGGTGGCATTACGTGTACATAATTCACCATGCCAGGGTGAACAGGCATTCCATGTCGATTGTGATATTCTGCAGGTGAATGATGTGGATGGAAAACTGTGGGGTCTGATGGAGTATAGTAAGGTGTTGGATATTGATGATAATATTGATGAAACTGGTCTTGCTCTCCTGTGAATCTTGGCTGCATATCATTACTATGAATGTTTCCGCGATTATAACCGTCTTTTTTCATCCCTCGTCCCCAATTACGCGTCCCAGTGCCTCTTCCAGAATGCATGTCGTAGCATTCATTACTTGTAGGAACGTGAGAGTATTGTACATTGGCGTAATGCCGAGGATTCATGTTTGGCATACCATTATTTACCATCATATTTTGTGGCCATGAAGAATACATCCTGATTAAATCGTTTGGAGGAATAGGTTGTGCTGATGGCATATTTTGTATCATGGTCGTGTGTACGTAATGTGTTGCGTCAATATGTGTCCCATACTTTGACGCTACTCCTTCTGGTTCCACTGTGTAACATAACATAATCATTGTTATAGAAATATATATCATAGTTTTGGCTGGATAGAATATGTAGGGAAAAGAGAATGAACTACAACAAAGCTATTTTCGTCTCATTTATGTATATAGATTTTTTTAGCATCGGACTTTAAGGTACTTTTAAAGAATAATTTCAAAATTAACTTTCTACATTTTCTATTTACTGCTGGTGTAGACTTTTAGATAAAAGTATCTCAGTTGCACAAACAAGCTTGTTTTTGGATATGTAGGATACACCATTGATCATGTTGAATAGAAACGAGTAACCTTCTCTTACCATAATTTTGCCAATGACATTGTTCTTCTGGAACTTCAGGTATTGTTGAATTATATATTACTTCAGTTTCTCCAGTATCCCAAGGTAATTTTAGAACTCCTGTGGCAGTGTTCGGTTTCAATATTGCTGTAAGCTCCTCTCTAACACTATCATCTGCATTGGATAAATCCAAGAATTTCAATTCACTCTGAAATCAACAAAAATAATGTTATTAATAATTTTAAATATATTAATGTTGATACATGTGATATTTCTGTCAATATTGTATTTTGCTGAAATTTACGTAATTTTCTCTTATTGATTTTTCTGTAATTATATGAAATAATTACAGACAGACATTAAATATACTGTGATTGTGTATGCAATGAAAATTATGTTAACCCTTTGCACTTGACTGTCCTTTTTCAGGCACTCAAATATATAGAAAATAAGAAAATGTTCAGTGCAAAGGGGTAAATGTTGATTGAAGTATAAGTTAGAATGGAAAATAAAAACTATTTATTTAATCTAAAGTATATATCCTTTCAAGTTTCATTCTCATGAGATACAATTTAAATAGATATGCAAGTACATAAAAATATACAAAGTTAAATTGTTTAAACATATCAATTTAACTTAGCTGTAGCTTAGGAATCAGCTGGATACGCTAATTTAGTTCATGCATTTGAATTGATAAGCGATATATATTATTCTTTCTTAAATGAATTTTATATTACTAATATTTTGTGATATATAGACTCATATAAATGTAATTATAAATACAAAATTATTCATTAAAACTAAACTCTACCACTTAAAGAAAAGCTCACATGGAATATTATTGGCAAAATTTGGGTGAACTGCAGCATACGACTCCTTCATGAAGGACTACATGTAAACAAAACTAAACAATCCATAGCTAACTCCAAGAAGGAGTTAGTCGTATCCTGCAGTTTAGCGAAAATTTGAACTACATATTTGTTTTAATTTACTCACGTTTAGCGATTATACATAATGTCATGCATATTCAAAGAAACACAATGCATTAATTTCTTAAAATTGAACGATCAATACTTTAGCATTTGTGTTCTCACACTTAAATTTGGTGACAATTTTTTTTTAAGTTTTATAGATATAAAATTTGATTTACATACATAACCTTTTAAAAAGCAACCAACCACCATGCTTCTATTGAATCACCCCACTTTTATCATTTAAAAAATGTTACGTTATGTTATAAAAATACTCCAATATTTTTCGAAATATATGCCGGAAATTTATTTATTTGCTCTATATTACAAACATTTAAAGAGGAAATGATAGATACCAGTAAGATAATCTCAACATTGTTCAGATTAAGCCGAAAAATTAACCTCCAAATTCTCATGAAACAAAAACTTCTATAAATGTGTGTTTTACATGAAATGTATCTTTGAATTTAATTTTTTGCAATTACATACCTCACATCGCATATCCATGTTTACGTCTATATTTGGCAAAAGACATCAAAAACGGCACGAATATAAAATCAAGTTCTCGTGACAACTCGCGTACGACTCCGTACAGTATTACGATTGACGATCACTGCTGATCACTGCGATCACTACAGTATGCCGCGGCATAGGTGGAGCTTAGGAGCTTCACCAATTTTCGTATATAAATTACAATTTCTATTCTATACAATTCTATTCAACTCTATTACATTTTTTCATACCATTTATAAAAAATTTTTTACACTTTTTTTCGTATTGCAATTACAAAGCTTTTTCGGATTAATAAGTGTTGTCGAAAAACTGGAATTAAGCCAATAAAAAATCTACCTTCCCTGAAGTTCGTCACGCAAGCTGTAAAGGCACCTTAAAATTTATAGCCTATGGTGACAATTATTGGTATCATTACCATACATCGTTACTATTGATGATTGAATTATATCTAATCACTTAGTAGACCTATAAGAAGAATGATATTGCTATTGGATAAAATATAATATGGACCATTAACTCTTCTACAATACATCACGTGGTTAGTTGCAACTTTTTATACTTAAAGGTTAAATTATTCTTTCAATATTGATAAATTACATAAACTCTTCAGTGCTGCTTATAAATAAGAAGGTAATGCGATTAACTTATGATTTATATACAAATTTCGGCCGGTGATCAAAATGAGTCAATGGCATTGACTATAAGAGTAGTTTTAAAAATGGTAGTCAATCACTTTCAAGTAGTACATAGCGGGAAAGAAACTTCATCGTTCTTCCCTCTTTTGTCGTCACTAATTGTGACGGTTTTCGCTCTTGCAAGAAAAAAACTATAAGCAGGAGAGATATCTAGGGTGTGTTCCAAAATGTACTGACAGTATTGTAACCAACGCTGTGTCATTCATCTATACGCATGTAAGAGAGATGTAGTTACTTTTACAGTACTCTCAGTACATTTCGGAACACACCCTTAGTATACAGGGTGTTCCGAAACTACCTGACCCGGTGGGTATGGCGGTGTTCGGAAGGCTTCACTGATCAGGAAAATAACCTTCTTTTTGTCCGGAAGGTCATAGTTTTTAAATGGGAGCAGGCCAAAGTTGACCAATCAGAGGGAGGCGTTGGTATGGCGGTGTTCACCGAGAAACAAAAGCGAGGGAAGAAAACTCAGAGTTCGCAGGTGCCTACGTTTCTCTTAACGCCTCCCTCTGATTGGTCAACTTTGGCCTGCTCCCATTTAAAAACTATGACCTTCCGGACAAAAAGAAGGTTATTTTCCTGATCAGTGAAGCCTTCCGAACACCGCCATACCCACCGGGTCAGGTAGTTTCGGAACACCCTGTATACTAAGGGTGTGTTCCGAAATGTACTGAGAGTACTGTAAAAGTAACTACATCTCTCTTACATGCGTATAGATGAATGACACAGCGTTGGTTACAATACTGTCAGTACATTTTGGAACACACCCTAGATATCTCTCCTGCTTATAGTTTTTTTCTTGCAAGAGCGAAAACCGTCACAATTAGTGACGACAAAAGAGGGAAGAACGATGAAGTTTCTTTCCCGCTATGTACTACTTGAAAGTGATTGACTACCATTTTTAAAACTACTCTTATTGGCAACATTTGATCTAATCCGCAGTTTACACAGCTGTATGAGGTTATATCTATTATGATTAAATTATTAAAGATTTACCTGGGAGCTTATCGTTCTTTCCAAATTTTTCATGAATTTAAATCGTTTATTTCACAAATATACTTTCAAATATTCAATTGTCTTTTATTTGGCGCCAAATTGTCCCTCTTACAACCTTGCATCGCGCCAATGTTAGTTTGGTTCCCACTCATGTCTTTTCATCAGTACCAATCAGTATCAGTCAGTTCTCAGTTCTTCTTGTGAGCGTGGTGTGGGCAGACTGCTTGCCAGGAACCTGGACACCCCTTAATTTTTTCATAAGTGAATATTTATTTTAGATTAGTGATGATGAGTTACGATTGTAACGAGTACGGGGATATGATCCTCGTGTATGGTATGTGCGGGTGTAACGCACATGAAGCCGCTCGAAGTTACGCCGAGCGCTTTCCGAAACGCGCGCGATTTCCTTCGGCTGCTGTGATACTGGGCGCTGTAAGACGTATACAGGCCACCGGCAGCGCAATGCCAAATCATCGGGAGACCGGTGCACCTCGTCAAAGCCGTACACTCAGGAAGGAAGAGCGTATAATAGATGTGTTTCGCAAAAATCCAACAGCGAGTGTGAGGTCGGTGGCACGTTCGCTTGGATTACCACGAAGTACAGTACATAAGATTATCGGGTGTGAGAAGTGGCACGTGTATCACTATACGCGTGTCGAAGAACTGAAGTCATCTGATTACGTTGTTAGACGTGAATTTTGCGAGTGGCTCCTCCAGAGACACGAGGAAGATCCAAATTTCATCGGGAACATTATGTTTACCGATGAGTTGTCTTTCGGACTCTCTGGGTGCTGGAATACTCGCAACTGCCAGATATGGACTACCGACAATTCACAAGCTTCCGTCGCGGTGCACCAACATGAGCGACGATTTAGTGTGAATCTTTGGGCGGGTATCATCAACGACCGATTGGTATGTAATATTGCCATATAAATTAATTTTGTTTTTAACGAATGACTCCTGTCATTTCAGATTGGACCATTCGAGTTTGAGGGAAAGTTTACAACGGAGAAGTATAGAAAATTTCTCCAGCGAAACCTCCTTCCTCTTCTCCGAGTTTGCGGCCTGTCCGAAGAGAATCGAAGGAGAATCTGGCTGCAACACAATGCAACACGAAACGTTCGCGAGGAACTTAACGGCATGTTCCCCGAGCGTTGGATCGGACAAGGAGGTCCCCATCACTGGCCTCCACGTTCCTCAGATTTGACGCCGATGAATTTCTTCCTGTGGGAACACATGAAATCAGTCATCTACAGGACACCTGTTGAGACGCTGCAAGAGCTTCACTTGCGTATTGACAGTGCCCTGCGTTCGATCACCCCGGAAATGCTGAAAAACTGTCAAAGCAGCCTCCTGCAGCGTGCGAGATGCTGTATTCAGGCAAATGGCGGTCACTTTGAACATCTCCTTCATTAAGGTAATATAACAAATTAATAAAAAGAAATATTCTAACTTGATTTTCAATTTGTATGAATTTTTATTACGCTTTAGGAGCAGAATTTAATGCTGCCTCTCTGCGAACTGTGTTACTGTACAAGATAACTCGCTGGTCAGATTGTATAACAACTTTAACACATAAAGTATGTTTTACATCTTAATAAATCTTTATATACTAATTAATAATTATTTTAATTTCATGTATTCGATGTCCTTGATGGAAGTATTTTTTAGACAGCTTCGAAAAAGTATGTAAATATAATTTAAAACAAGATTACTTTATTAATTCATTTATTAATTCACTCTTTTTCTTTTCATTATTTTTGCTTGAAGATGAGAGGAATCGATACAAAGAATTCAGCTATTAAGGCCAACAAGGAACAGCAACCCTCATTGACAGGATGTTCCCATCATCATTTTACATTGAAAGGTAAGCCAATCTGTGCTATAATCAATTTTCTACTTTTATTTAACGAATATGGTATGACAATCCATCGTTTTTTTTTTCCTTCCAGACTGCAAATAGTGAAGGTGCGTAGAACGAGAATAAAAGAAAATCATTTCAGAAAATATAACCATGGAAGAAGAAACCTGGACGGCCATGTAGAATTTCCAGTATCTACGTTGATTGGCCAAGATTATTACAGTGAATGAGTGATAGTAAATAAATTATAAATTCATATATAATTTATGTATATGTATATAATCCACATATAATTTACATACAATCTCTATATATAATTTTTTCCCGATCACTTTTTTACGGTCATAGTTTTCTTCAATCCAATCTGTGAAGATATTAGAAGTTCTAGATGTAAATTATTGTAATTAATAACGTATTCTTTAAGAAAATTATAATTGTATTATTTACCGATTTTATACATCTGTACATTGCTGTCACGTGCGAGCACATTGTAAAAAACAAAATTGTATGTATGTAAACTGTAATATTCGATTTTTTAAAATAAATGCTTAAACCAAATCCATTATAATTTTAAGGATTCACGTCCTCTCTTTAATCCATTTTTTAATTTACAGCTAGGGCGGTAACTTCTACAAATTTCCCCTACCGTTCTTATACTTTCCGATATGTTTCTTATATATATTTTATATTCTTTTGCATACTCTTCTCTATACTGTACTTAGATTAAGACAAGATGTCCCACAGATGTCTTAAATGGATATTCCGAAAGTTCTATGGACGTCCTGATAAGGTCTCGGGCCTTCCTCTGGATATCCTGAGGAGGTGAAAATGTCTGCATATTCATGATCCTTTGGACATCCTGGGGAAAACCCACTAGACATATTTAGGCGTTTTATGGTATTTTTACAGGAGGTTTTTATACCTACCCTAGACAAGTATTTCTTTCACATGTCGGGCTGTATATTAGGAGTAAATCCCGTACAAACTCCAATTTGAGTTAAAATACAGTAAGTATACAGGGTGAATTTTCCTAGACTCCGGATCTGGGAGGAGTCTCCGTATGTATTGGGCGCACTCTATCATATTAGTCCCACCATCGGGTAAGAGTGTTACACTATATGCTGATTCTAATTTAATGTGTATTTCGTAAATGAACCCCTGCGAGGTTATTAAATTCAGCCTAATGACATCGACTGATTTTGTTGGGATATGATTATTAAGGGATATCATCATATTATATTATACTGTACACGACATCTCATACTTTCACACATTTTCAGAAATCACACCAACATTGTGACATTGCAGGTGGATGAGTAGAGAGAGAGAGAGAGAGATCACTGCAATCAAAGAATAAGAACGACACGGGCAGCAATGCTGAACAGGATACTCAGAATTGAGGTGCCTAAAGAGCATTTTCACCATAGCACCGCGAATACCGCGCACAGCAGAACTCCTACCCGTCACCTTCGCACCCACTACACCACCAAAGTAATCCTGACAATACACTAATCCAAAGAAGAATCCGCAATCGAAGGCCTGTAATGAGAATTCGATCGAACGGCAGGGTTCAATCGCCCCGATCACACCGTAATACGTATCCAAATTCCCCGATATTTCCTGACATTGCATTCAATCCCCTCCAAACCCAAAATCTTCCTTACGAACTCCAATGCCGATCATCCTCAGTTACTAATCAATCCTCTGGTAGAGCAGCATCCCTTTTGAGTCTTGAGCCGATTGTCCGCGCCAGTTAAGTGTTGTGCCGATCAAATACCTTAGGGCCTATTTTGATCTAGCTTGCCTTAGGACCCAAGCGAAAAGTGTATCACACAGTAACTACATACATTCGAATTTTTTTTTTTTTTTTACATATTATGTGCCTGTACATTGACGGTAATTAAATTTTAAGATAAATGAAAGTAACAAGAACCGTGATTTTGATAAAATTTAAGATTTCATTGAGCCCACTATTATTATTAGTAAAACCTGTACAATTAAAAATAACACTATTAAAAAGATAAATCTTTCTACTAATGGTTTCACGTTACTGAGAGAATCGCAGGTACTCAATTTCTACAAGCCACATGCATCACAAAAGGAACGTAAGCTATGAAAAGAAACGTGGTCGCTGTAGCTCCTTGCCTTATACCTCAGATATTATTTGCACACAACTATTGATGAAAATCTAAAAAAGGGTGACGCCAGGACCGAGATATATTATTGACGAACATACCGTATTACTCCCAGCAATAACTGTTTTTCCAATACGCAGATTTTTTCGTACTGCGAACTTTAGCTGTCAATGAGCATTTTTTCCAGCAAAGGAAAAATGCTTTTCAGCATTCTTGTGTTTAACACGTTATTGGTACTCGGTCTAGAAACCTATCATTTATAAATGCTAATGTCTCAATGTCATAAAGTGCGAAGGAAAATCTTTAAGCGGAAACTTAGTACTTTAAGGCTGTGTTTTCGTTTTTTGATATCTTCAAAAAACCAGAAATATTTTAAAGTATAATTTGCAAAAAAGGGCATTATCGGCTACATTGCTTTGGAGGGATTTTTAAGAAATGAAATACATTTCTTTTTAACCACTTTATTACGAAAAATACCTAAAATGATTTTCCATTATGCATACCCAAATTTACGTTAAAAAATGAAAAAAACCTATTTTTTAGTTTTTTTTTTCATTATAACATATAAACAAATTATATTACTAAACCTTTAACGACAAATATGTTTACGTGCATTTAAATTATTATTATTGTACAACACACATTTGTTAGAAATATTTGTTTTATGAAATGCACTCGATGTCCGGTATATCCCGTCAGGGATTAAGATAATTATGAATACATCATCCATATGTATGTTACATACATATCGTTGTCAGCAGTTAAACTCATTTTTTTATTCGACTATTATCTCTAATGGATGATATACGTATACATACACTTAAAATTATAATTTTGAAGCGCGCGCATTTTACATAATTTACATAAAAGAAATACTGACGTCTAAACCTCTATATAACAAAGACCTCGGTCCTCATCCAACAAGACATTGATCAACAAGAGACAGGGATGACGAGAATGAACGGGAAACTTAAAAAAAAAACAAATATATATTTTATACAAAAAATTTATTTTAAATATACTAATGATATATACAATAAATTTATGTACTGCAACGGAATAAAAAGCTGACAGTGTCAATGGAGTAATAATTCAGTCATTTTGCATGTACGACAATACGTATACAACCTCATGTCATATATTCCAGTTGTGTTATATTTTAAACACCTCTCATGTGTGTCATGTGCGAAATAAATATCAGTCTTAATTTCTTCCTAACAAAAAACTTTCCGTCCTA
>NW_014333066.1:3941-4147 GCF_000341935.2 Cephus cinctus | reverse complement strand
AACGTTCGGTATTGCGCATTAGAACAACCGATACATGGATGACTTTGAAATTGCCGGTGCTCTCGCACGAGGCTGGGGGATGGGGAATTCGCGAAGCTTCTCAGTGGGATGAAGAAGCTGACGAATCGGGGGATGGGGGATTCTCAGTGGGATGAGGAGGCTGACGCGCGACCACTGCGAGATAACGTTCGAGGTCGAGTCGCCTG
>NW_014333066.1:0-3783 GCF_000341935.2 Cephus cinctus | reverse complement strand
GCTATGAAGTTAGGGACAAAAGTTCTGGAAAAATTCCTGGAGGATTGCATCAGCGATGCTGCGCAATTCTGCGAGATAACGTTCGAGGTCAAACGGACTGAGGGCTGACGTCCGAAATCTGCACGCACGTGTACGGGTCCGTCGAAGCTTCTGGAAGGCTTAGATTTGATTTGATTTGATTTGATTTGATTTGATTTGATTTGATTTGATTTGATTTGATTTGATTTGATTTGATTTGATTTGATTTGATTTGATTTGATTTGATTTGATTTGATTTGATTTGATTTGATTTGATTTGATTTGATTTGATTTGATTTGATTTGATTTGATTTGATTTGATTTGATTTGATTTGATTTGATTTGATTTGATTTGATTTGATTTGATTTGATTTGATTTGATTTGATTTGATTTGATTTGATTTGATTTGATTTGATTTGATTTGATTTGATTTGATTTGATTTGATTTGATTTGATTTGATTTGATTTGATTTGATTTGATTTGATTTGATTTGATTTGATTTGATTTGATTTGATTTGATTTGATTTGATTTGATTTGATTTGATTTGATTTGATTTGATTTGATTTGATTTGATTTGATTTGATTTGATTTGATTTGATTTGATTTGATTTGATTTGATTTGATTTGATTTGATTTGATTTGATTTGATTTGATTTGATTTGATTTGATTTGATTTGATTTGATTTGATTTGATTTGATTTGATTTGATTTGATTTGATTTGATTTGATTTGATTTGATTTGATTTGATTTGATTTGATTTGATTTGATTTGATTTGATTTGATTTGATTTGATTTGATTTGATTTGATTTGATTTGATTTGATTTGATTTGATTTGATTTGATTTGATTTGATTTGATTTGATTTGATTTGATTTGATTTGATTTGATTTGATTTGATTTGATTTGATTTGATTTGATTTGATTTGATTTGATTTGATTTGATTTGATTTGATTTGATTTGATTTGATTTGATTTGATTTGATTTGATTTGATTTGATTTGATTTGATTTGATTTGATTTGATTTGATTTGATTTGATTTGATTTGATTTGATTTGATTTGATTTGATTTGATTTGATTTGATTTGATTTGATTTGATTTGATTTGATTTGATTTGATTTGATTTGATTTGATTTGATTTGATTTGATTTGATTTGATTTGATTTGATTTGATTTGATTTGATTTGATTTGATTTGATTTGATTTGATTTGATTTGATTTGATTTGATTTGATTTGATTTGATTTGATTTGATTTGATTTGATTTGATTTGATTTGATTTACTTATTATGCCCTAGCTCGGCTGTGGGGCAAAGTGGTAAACAATATGATATAAAATTTTGAGGATATTTTAACAATTTCACAATAGGTGATATAATTTGTAATCAGATAACATTAATCTTATAAACTAATAAACTAATAAACTAGTAATCTAACTTAATCCTATAAACCCTAATTATTGACATAGTATTATGTCACATAATTTGGGCTTTACACATATCATGAGATGAGCGGCGTTAGTACAAGAAACTAGGTGATACGCCATTCAAGATCACACCGCAGCGAAGATAAGTAAGAAAATATAGAATTATAAGGATGGGATAAAACAAAGTAAATAATTAAAATGAAATACCCTAATTACTGACATAGTATTATGTCACATAATTTTGGCTTTACACATATCATGAGATGAGCGGCGTTAGTACAAGAAACAAGGTGATACGTCATTCAAGATCACAGCGCAGCGAAGATTAGTAAGAAAATATAGAATTATAAGGATGAGATAACACAAAGTAAATAATTTAAATGAAATAAAAGAAATTCAATATATAATATAATTCGAATTATTCATCAATGATTTAGGTACAGGATATAATTTTCTCCTGATCTAGAAGATAAGAAAATAATAATGATTTAAAAGAAGCTATCGACGAGGTACCCGAAATAAATGAAGGCAACGAATGTCAGAAATAAGCAGCAGATAGTCTGAAGGAATTTTGATACGCAGAAGTTGAGTGATTTGGAATATGAAAAACTGGGGCAGGAAACCTAGGTGATTGCCTTACAGAGTTATCTTGTCTCTCGAAGAGTTCATAAATGTATGGAGGGACAAAGCCATAGAGTACACGATGGGACATGATGCCAAGAAAATATAAACGACGACTCCTGACAGATAGCCAGTTAAGTCGATGACGGTAAGGGGTAATGTGCTCATCTCTCCTGAGATTGATGATTAATCTAATACAGCTATTTACGAGCACTTGAAGTTTGGAATTCAGTTCATTTGACAAATCATGATAAACTAGACAGCAGTAATCGATATGGGGAAAGATTAATGTAGGGACTAATTTTACTTTCATGTCAAAAGAGAGAGAATTTTTATGATATTTCAGCTTATGCAGCACTCCCCAGACCTTACGAGAAATGTGCAAAATATGTGACTTCCATGAGAGGTTAGCTGAAAAGTGAATGCCCAAGTTTTTAGCTTCAGTAACTGCAGGAAGAATTGTACCATTAACCGCAACCTGAGGAAGATTTGGATGATCAATCGATCTAAGGTTGGCAGAACTACCTAATATCATGATGTTTGATTTACTGATATATAAAGACAGGTAATTAGAGTTAGCATAGTTGAAAATGGCATCCACATCCTCACTGATCAGCGGTAGGCTGCGATGGATATCATAAGGTGGGCAGTGAAGATAAATTTGAGTATCATCAGCGAATATCATGTACTGCGAGTGCTTAAGGCATCTGCCAATATCATTAATGTATAAAGTGAATAGAAGTGGACCCCGCACCGAACCTTGGGGAACACCTGCAGATGTATTCAGCCAAACCGAACAGTCACGATTGTCGTCAATGACAGCTTGGATAGAGAGGGAGAGGGAGAGGGAGAGGGAGAGGGAGAGTGAGAGAGAGAGAGAGAGAGAGAGAGAGAGAGAGAGAGAGAGAGAGAGAGAGAGAATGAATGAATGAATGAATGAATGAATGAATGAATGAGCTTTATTTAGCATATTTGCTACTTAGTTGTGCTGTAGCACATTTTACACATCTTCGGATATCTAATACCATCCCTATATCTATTAATCTTATCTTCGCATATCTGGTACTATCTCTATTCCTATTAAATCTTATGTTGTTCCTCGTTTTTTTACGTATTCCGTTAGTTTTCGCCTGAATATCGCTAGGGTTGCACTGTCTTTTATTTCACTTGGAAGCTCGTTGAAATATTGGAAACCTTTGTACGTTATTGTTTTCTCCGCCGTTTTAGTTCGTGTATTCTCGATTACCAGATTTCCTCTATTCCTTATATTATACTCGTGTGTATGCCCGATTATCAACACCCATTGGCATAGATTGCTAGGTGCCAGTCCTTTTTTCATTTTGTACACCAGGATGCAAGTGTTATACTTTATCCTTTGCTTCACCGTCATGAATCCCAGTGCTTGGAGCATTGATTCTAGGAGTATATATATTTACCATTAAAATCGATCTCATTGCTCTGTTCTGTAGTTTTTGTAGCATCTTCATTTTTTCTTCTGTCAAATTCAGCATGACTGTGCTGCAGTATTCGAAGTGTGGTCCTATAACGGATTTATATATAATGACTCTCGCATACATGCTGATTTCCTTTTTTACTCTGTTGAGGAATCCAATTGTTTTGCTTATCTTTTTTGCAACATACCATGCGTGAGCGTCAAAATGTAAATGTTCATCTATCATTACTCCTAAATACTTCGTTTCAGTTACTTCTTTTATA
>NW_014333065.1:0-1133 GCF_000341935.2 Cephus cinctus | reverse complement strand
CAGCTATCGCAATACTAGGGGAGAGGGGGAGGGAACCGAAGAAAGGGGATACGGTGTAAGATAAAAAGAAAGTATAATTAATCATAAATGCCAATACACAGAAAAAAATAGAAACGAAAAGATGCTCAAACAGAAGCTAGGATTTTCGCCATTTAATAATGTAAGAGACGCAACGCTAGACTACACGCAAACAAAACAATACACGCGGGTGCTCGCTCGGGAGCACGCGGTGTCAGAAGGGACCTTTAAACGGGCTAGTTGGCGAGGGGACTCAGGGGACGGGGGAGCAGGGTATTGGCAAGGGGGCAGGGGGGGACAGGAGGGAGAAAACAACAACTGGGCGCCAGCTACTTGTTCGGCGTAGCACCGTCGAGTGACCTCAGAAGGTCCTCGAATATTTACACGAATTTGAAATGGTACGGCTAGCAGGGGAAGAGGTGAGGGGGTCTCAGGGAGGAAGGTTCCCGAACGCAAAATGGCTTCTTACAAAATTACCTCGGTTTAAACGCAAAAAGGGAAAAGGGAAGGGAGAGGGCACGGGGGTCTTCCAAAAAGGGCGCAAACTACTATAAAACGCACGCAATGTACCACGGGCCTCGAGTAGGTGGGCAGAAGGCCAGACTAAAACTCAAAAGATACGCAAAAAGGTACTACTACGCAAAAAGGTCGGTCCACGTGGGGACGGCTCGCCAAATCCAAAGGGGAGTCTATTCTCAATCTCTTAGAACGCAAAAGCAAAAGGGGGTAGGGGAAAAAGGTGGGAGATAGGGAAAACTCAATCACGCAACAATAGTACTCACTCAAAAATGTGACTCAATATAATCCAAAATTATCGCACTTTCTCCACTAGCTCACTCGCAATCGCTCACACTAACTCGACACCCTGGCTCGAAGTGAAGATCTCTTCGGTGTTTCCGGTCCTCGTTGTTTCCGTCACAGGCCTCCAGGGCCTCGGGGATTGGTGGGTCTGCTCCGCTGAGAGGGCTACGCGCTTTGGCATTGGTCGGCAGTTCCGGCATGGCAGGGCATTGGTCCTTTTCATATTTGCTGGGCCGCCGGGCCTTCCAGGGCCTCGTGGCGGCGACACGGCGCTGGCTTCGCCGACGCGCGTTCTGGCTGCGCGCGCCGGTCAA
>NW_014333064.1:0-35372 GCF_000341935.2 Cephus cinctus | reverse complement strand
CAGAATAATATGAAGATGCACTCCAGTTAAGAACTTTCGCGCCACTCTTTTCCACGTGGGCGAACAAAAGAGAATGAAATAAACTATGGGCAACCTAGAAAAGTTCAAAGAGAGGAACCTTGACAGGTTATTGACTCAACTACGATGCTCGTTTAATACTAAATTAAATTTATTATAGATATTTATCTATGATATTTCAAAATTTCTCTTTGAACTGTTCTGGGTCGTTTCATTTACCAACGAATTTCGCCATTCATTTTTTAATGTTCATTTTCGGTATGATAAGAGGTAAAGAGTGAAAACCAATATTTGTATGCATTTTTTATAACTGAAATTTATTTGAATGCGCATTACGTCCATACAAATGTTTAGGGTTCGGTTGGACTGAAGACCTTGCTGCCCCGCCAGTTTGTCAAGAACGGTTTGTGAGGGGCGGCAACTTTTTCCCCACCACCGAGCAATCTATTCATTTTCGCTGACTGCAATACCGGCTGGAACGATGATCATGACCCGGGCGGCTACGCGAAATCTGTAACATCGACAGAGGCGATGATCACGAAATCCTACTCCCAGACTCGCCGCTACGATTTAGCGCCATGCTTTTGGTATCGCCTAAAACCGGAGCGTTGTACATCTCCCCAGTCATCTCTGCCGGAGCGTTGTGCATCTTCCCATTCATCTTTGGTTTGTCTCCCTTCCACTCCTTTCTACAGTCGTTACAGTTAATTATTGTTATACATATGTATACGCTAAACATAAACATTTTTTAAGACGTGGTGTCAAGTCGTCACCGCGACCATTAATTAATGTGTTGATCAAATATGACGAGGCGTTGTGTGGTGCCAGGATGTAAAACAGGCCGTCGAACTTGTGAAGTCAAATGGTCAATATTTCGCGCGCCCCACAATTTTTGCGATTTGCAGAAATGGGCTAAGGCGATTCCAGGCATCGACACATTGGAGCCAAAACATTTTGTGTGCGAAAAACATTTTGACAGTAAGTACATTCATCGTGAATGGGTTAAACGTGACTCAAACAATCGCATCATAGCACAGGTAAGTATGTTCGACAAATTATACATGTAGATAAAACTATTGACAGAAAAACATAATGTCTTGCTTCCAGTCGCCATATCAACGCGTACAGCTCGACAAACTGGCAATTCCAACGGAGTTTGATGACATTGCGGACATCGAGGGACCCACTCACTCTTCAATCACTATTGTCAGTGAAACTGTAAAGAATGAGAACGAAGATCAAGGCAATGTTCCTGTTGAGTCCATTCTTTCATCAGTCAAGTCTCTTGATCCAGTGCAACAGGCTACTGGACTGCAATTTGAGAGCTCCAGTAACTTACAACTTCCACACGATACAATGACCCCATTGACTCAGAATGTTTACGTTGATATTAAGAAATCTCCTGATGATATAAAAGGTTTGTATTGTACTAAATGTTAAGCACGTGTACATATATGAATTCTAATATTTCTTATTTTTGTTACATATCGTAGTTCCCTCCAATGTGAAATTGCCTGTCTCCGTCGATATTGGTGATTCGGCATCAAGAAAAATGAACAGTAATCATCCAGTTATGAAAGTTGCATGCAGCCAAACTACAGTTCGACACACTGAAGCTACCTCGTTATGCGTACAACCTTTGAAAGTATATTCAACTGTCGTTCTTGTAGGTGAGTTTGAAATAGTTTAATGAATCATATTTAACGTAAATGTTTTATGCTCTTAAGGTGTAATTCATCATGGCTAGTTGACTTCACTATGGCCAGTTAGAATGCCTGGAGGACATAATTGTTCTTGATACATACCTATATTTCTGAATCAAAAAAATTGACAACCTGAAAAATAATCATTCTTATACACATGATTTCACTCGCATACATATGCGCACAGCCAACTGTACATACACTTACCACATCCTTATAATGCATTTAGTAGGAAAAGGAACACCTGAAAAGGAAATAGAAAAACATTATACAAAAGTGTACTGTTACTCTTCGCGTAACATATGACGCACTTATGTTTCGTGGAAGGAACTGGAATTAAAAAAATGAATATTAACTACCATATTTGTATTTTTCTGCAGACACGGGCTCAGGCAACTACGAAAAGTGTTCTCTTGCTGTACCGAAACCTTGGAGCCTCCTTCATATGCCTATAGATGACGGTCAACGCGTTACATTTGCTCTCGTAATTAGGAAACGACAGGATGACATCACGGTTTCTCCTATAATACAAAAATCTGTGACTCTGAACGCGGATAGAACAATGAACTATCATGTCTACGGATGCCTCAGTAATACGCAGGATACCGGACTCGAAAATATTTTGCTCACCAATGAAAGTTTCCCAAACGTACTGAAGAGGTTTCAGGAAATGACCATTTGCCATGGTCTCGGTGCCGTAGATACTAATCATCTGCCACGTGACAGCGTAATCATAGATAACGTTGAACAGTGGCGTAGTAAGCGTTGTACCTTACTTTTAAAGAAAGGACGATGCTACTCATGTGCGAAGATGAGAAAACGCGCATTGCAAAACATGTCAAGATTACAGAGTCGTCGTACATTTAATCGGATTTCCAAGTTGTCGAATTCTATCGATCAATATAAATTGGCAGCGATGCGAAAGAAGCTCAGCCGTGAACAACGTCAAAAAAATCGAGCCAAGAAACAGGTACAATATTTGACGAATTGTTTAAAAAAACTGAAAGTGGAAATTGCGAGCATGAAACTTGCAACGCTGCATAGAAAGTGTGCGGAATTGAATGTGTCAGGAAGTCAAAAAGCGGCTTTAAAAGAAATTATCGCGGCAGCTAGTACAGATGTGAAAGGTAGACGTTACACGCAAGAATGGATAATGCTGTGTATGTTAATGAACATCCGCTCACCAGGGTATTACGAATTTCTGCGAAAAAACAATGTTTTGCCACTACCGTGTACACGAACGATACGTACCTATTTCTCGCTGATTGATTCGAAATGTGTTTTTGACGTGAAGTTTGCAGAAATATTGAAAAAACAGTTCGCAACTAAAAGTCCTTTGCAGCGTAATGGTGTCCTGTTGGTGGACGAAATAAATTTAAGAAAATCTGTTGCCGTCTGTTCGAAAAACGATTTACGTTGGCTTAACAGACTTAGACGATGACGGAGAACAATCGACTGATATCAACGACCAGGCGCCACACGGTCTTGTCCTAATGTAAATAATTTTATGTAACGTATAATAATACAAAAAAAAGATGCAAAGTAGAACTTAGCACATAGCTTCTGGATAACTTTCATCTTTTTTTTTTATTACAAGGATAGTTTGATCACCAAATTTATTCTCAATCAACTGGAGTATCATGTTGTGAACAATAGCAATATGAACATCCAAAATTCAAGGTGGTGTAATATTTGAAACTCTATATCGATTTTGACTGAACTATGCTGAAGATCCTTGGACACTACCAGGTATGTGCATATCGTTTTAGTTCATCACTATATTTTTGGCTTCTATTTTATATAAATTAAAAAGATTATTTTAAAAAAAGGTTCTGGGAATCGAACCGGCAAAAGCAAGACTATGAAACCCTCCTTAAACCACTCCGTCTAAGTGTACTCCGTATTAAGTGTACGTCTCGCGATAGCCCACACATAACACAGTGAATCACCATTTTTTAATATTGAATTTTTATAAACTCAACTACCATAAAGCAATCACGACAATTGAAATTTGACCGATGGGTTTGACTCACGGAGACTTCTGTCTCCAAGATTCGACTGTAACAACGTATATTCTAGATGTGCGGAATAATCTTTCACATGGTTTTTATTTTGCATATTACAGTCCTGAACACGTTCCATTTAGAAAACGTTCGACCAATAGAAAAATGATAGAAAACGACAGAACGGCCCTTACGATTTGGTCTCTCTTTCTATTCCCGGTTACACTTTCTGCGGCAACAGTGAGCAGTCCAGCACTATATGTCGATGGTCAAAACCTCATATTCGGTATTGCCGTCTTGCGGATTAGTGAGCGAACTTTAAATAGTAACGTCTTATGACGCCGACCATTCGTCGCCAATTTGCGAAGTTTGAATACGGGCATTCCTCATTGGCTATTTGACTATAAAATAAACTCCATATAAGGATATGAGGTTGTGACGTCACGACCAATCACAAAGTGTTTTCGCTCCCGCACATTATAGCAATATTTTCTATCTCTAGATTTGTGATTTTTTTTAAGGAAAAAAAATATCAGTCTATGAAATTATCTATATAACGATCATAGCAATAGAAGGAATATATATTTTCTACATAGTACAAATTCGAACATACCTCGGCAGTTATGTACTATATAGTTTAATGAGCAATAATTATTCCTACAAATATAATAAAGTCACCTTCATAACTTTGCCGGACAAGTCATACGACTAAACTATCAGACTCCTAATTAGTAAAATCTTTCACGAGGAATGATTTTGTACAATGGGAAGTCTAGTTTTCCTAGTTTTCCGACTAGTAAAGTTAATCCAGCAAAGCTGCGAAGCCTTTCTAAATCCTAATTTTATAATGTATTTCCTGTTTCCATACAATAGATAATTTTTAATATAGATCTCATTTCCGAAGTTATATGTTATACAAAACCTGTTTACTTTCAGCAGTGAGCAGCAATATAAGATTTAATAAATAAAATATAAACGATGCCTATCTTGATAGTCTGTCCCATAGGTCACATTCAATTTAAATAATTGATCCAGTTTTATGGTGTCGATTCATCATAACAATTGCACTTCATGTTTCAATAATGGTCCTCTGCACCGAACACGTCTCACAATACATCATTTCAATATTCTATTATTCAGTGTCTTGAGGCTCCTTCTTGTCTTTTTCATCTTCTTTAACCTGCGCATGTCTTTCATTACCAGTTGTAGATAATATACTTCCCAAATTACTAAGTTCAGGAGAACTCTTTGCTTGCACTATCATTCGTTTAACA
Organism: Cephus cinctus; assembly: GCF_000341935.2. Classification (NCBI taxonomy): domain Eukaryota; kingdom Metazoa; phylum Arthropoda; class Insecta; order Hymenoptera; family Cephidae; genus Cephus; species Cephus cinctus. The sequence goes on along the minus strand of NW_014333064.1, from coordinate 30,374 downwards.
GTTGGTACTGAGTCAATGGTTCTTCTTCGAATTATCGAGTCTCCTGCACCATCCACCGTAACTGGTTTCCAACGAACACTTTTCTTCCTGCTACTTCCCACGGACCTTTGTCTTCGTACCAGGTATTTAGGACAACTGTGTAACCTTGGTCTCCTTGGGCATTCAAAAATCTCTATAGCTGGAATATCACGACATGCCACATGTTGACAAATATTTTCATAGGAACGCTGAGACTGACACATGGAATGTTTTCTGTCATTAAAATTTGAGGCGTTGCACTGAGAAGAAGTGGCGTCTTCTTTAGCTAATTCAACGTTTATAAGCCGTTCCTGGGAAAAAGCAGAATTTACGACACCCTGATAATCATTCTTCATATGTTCCTCACCACCTTTATACTGCGTGGGAACTTTCAATTTCAAAGAATTTTTTCTTTGTTGCATTAGCTCTGGTTCCCTTCTTGCAGTAGTAGGCGATAAGCTTGTTTCTCTTGTTTGTGACGTTCTGAAATGAGTGAGATTAGTCGCACTGGGCCATGGTTGAAGATTCACTCTAGCTGCTTTCGCAAGACCAAAAAATGGTTTTCTATTTTGTGACTCGACACGAGGGGTGGAGCATTTTGTTTTGGCCGAATATTTCTTCACGGTATCTGCTAATGAACGACGTTCCCCTTGTTCACCTTCGGCAGGTATTTCTTGTATATCCAATTGGATAATTGTTTCAGAAGAGTTTCGAGACAGTTTCGGAGTTGTTGGAGGGGACCCGCTAATCTGGCTGGAACAAACGAAGTTAACTTAATAAGGTCCAAAATATGACTAATGTCTTAAGCTTTCATCATTAACAATATCTACAAAAAGATATATGTAATTCAATCAATAAAAATCAATTTCAACTTTACCGCCTGGTATTATGAGGACTGTCATTTGCGTGAGTGACAAGACTTGCTGTCGATGTTCTCGGAGTGGGCATAGTTCCTGTGTTCTCTTCTTCTTCAGTGATATCAGGTAAAAACATATTTTGCTTCTCTTCCGGTACTCTGTTGGATTTCGGTATTCGTTATATGTAGTACTATCAACTTGAGTACCTTTATAAAATGCATATTCTCATTATATCAAGTTACTCACGTCATATTTGCGACGCTTCCGCGATAAGTCTTCTTCTTGTAAGCTGCTGCTGCTTCGGTATAGGGTAATGTAAGATTTTCAGCATCATAATATATATCTTTTACGAGAGGTGGGCAGCGATTCATTAGCGTATCAACGCCAAGATAAGATACTTTCATATGTCTATCTATCAGCCAGTTCAATTCAAAGTCCTCGTCATCATCTCCAAATGGATTAATTAGTTGTTCTGCAACCTATCCATGGATAATAACAATATATGTATAATAATTAAACTTTTTTTCTGATAATGTGCCAAGGACTACATACCTTAAGTAAACCCATAAAAAAAAAGAATTGTAGTATTGTAAAAATTGGCAAATAAATATCGACTTGCGATTGAAAATCTTTTTTTCCTCCCTCTATATATTGTCGGCCTACCAATGCTACAGCGAAGAAGCTATAAGTTGCTAATGTGACCACTTGGGTATATACAAGCGGAATCGATACCCAGTCATAACTCCATAAAAGACCACATTTTGATCGAAAATCATTAAATTCCTGAAAACAATAGTTCGCCGTTGATATAAATCTACAATGTATCTTTGTAACATGTTCGTATTTACCAGCCATGGTAAGTGACTTGAGTAGTAACTCAGAGCCAACGGTTCTAGGTAATCACAATTAGTGGCTCGTAAATTGTTAAAGTTTTAAGAAAGAACAATGCCGCTGCAAGTACTTCATTGAAATGTTTTTACGATATAAGCTGCTCATTGCAATCGTGTAAATCAACATTTCAACTCCGTTAACAGAAAATATATTTCCAGTCGTATTGTGGCTATAACCGATTCCGTTTAACTCATTCAGCCCAACAACCCAAGAAACAGCCATAAAATAATCAAACGCGCAATGAATTTGAGTATAATGAAAAAACCAGTTTTTAATTTAACATTATACTCACTTCCATGATTATCTTAAGTCCTTGAGCATCAGATAACCTGTGACTTTGACGTGCTTCCTTTAAAAGATTGATGAACCAAGTACAAGGAATCCAATAAGTATTGAATTCCAAACTGGGTACAGATTGGAACAGTTCCAATTCCAGCGACGTCATAAAACCTACCAACAAGTATCTACATAATCATGAATATTTTCCCAATATCATTTCTATTTCAATAAAAAAAACTCTAATTTAAGGACCTATACTTTATGCGACAGGTGTTCTTCAATAATTAGCAATCTTACCAGAATCAACTACGTGATCGAGGGTAGGAAATCGTCTCTTAACCGCAGAGCTGATTGATCTCAATACGAGGATAAGAGAGAGGTTGAGATAACGCATAAGAGCTCTTCGCAGCATACGGCCGTATTCATCATCGCCAGTAACATATAGCGCCACGGAGTGCATGACCCTTGATAAGGGGGAAGACTTGTTTCAATAAATTAATCGTAGTATAATGATACTGTAATAATTATAAATAATTACTTGTCTGGCCACGGAATAGCTGTGTATTGTTGCCACCATCTTCCTGCTACATAAGCCACGTAGAACCCAAGCACAAAGCTCAAAGGAATCAAATTGATGAACGTGTCGCAGTACACAACAACTTGTTCAAATTCCCTGTATATAAGTAGAACGATATATTAATACGTATAATGACGAACTGTACGAAGTTAAATAAATTCATTTAAGCTAGTTTTGACTAGCCGATCATCGGACCTCTTTTGAGACTGCGAGAAGACATGACGATAGAGTGCCGAGATTGTGATAAATAGGGCCAGGAATAGGAGAAGTTCCCTGTAGATGAGCTTGTAGAGAGAACCACGCCACATAAACAGGAGACGAGTGAATCCTCCGCTCGTGGAACTGGCGACCTCGTATTGGTAGGAGACCGTCATCTTGTTCCCATTCAGAGCAGCTCACGATTCGGCACGATCACGAAATCGATGCAATGATGCTCGCGCGTTTTTTTTTCATTCTCAATTTCAATTACGGATCATTATCGCAAGCCATATTTGAAATTGCTTTAGTATGGTGCAATAATACCTTCCACAGTCCCGTCGTGTTGTACGAATTGTGCAACGGTGCAGTGCTCTTCATCTGTAAGTCATCAATTGGATCGATTATTTTTATCTGTCTGTTGATAGGCGTCAGCAAAGTTTCAAAAATACGTTATTGTTCTTAGTTTGCGTTGCGAGATTTGGATTTATTATCCCGGAAGCCTCGGTGGTGGATTCTTAGAATGCAAATACGTGGTGCATGGCGAGGAATGCATTAATGATAATGCAAATGTTCTTTAAAATTGAAGGAATTTCACATTCAGTCACGCAAATATTCTAAACATAGATTTTCATATATTTAGTCAGTTTCTAATTTAACCATAATTACTTGTTATTCTAAAAAAAATATCTTGTTCACTTCGTTTAAAGATAATTTATTATTATCTCATTTTATTAATTACAAACAAAATGTTTCGCAAATGCCGATTACCTACTGAACTTCTATAATGTATATATCATTTGCTAGAAATAGTTCGAGGTTCTAAAAGGTAAGTTGAGTTAAACTGGGCCAGACTAGGCCTAGGTCTACCCTAGACCTATATAGATAAATCGAGCTATATAATGTAGTTTCTATTTGCCACACTAGACATAACTTAGTCCATAGTAGCCGCGCGTGATATCCGAACCACTGATATTATTTGTACATACTTACAGTATATTATCAATGTAATGTTTCTTTAAAATACGTTCTTTTTTCAAAACCTCATAATAGTTGATAATAATCAAATCGTAAACATTATTTGAATAATCTTGAATTATTTGCAGAACGCAACAGAAAGCCTTGACCAGACAATTTTTTAATCGTATGTGGATAATCTTCGCACAAGATTGTTTCTTTATCGATGATCTAATAAGTTATAATATTTTTACTGCTAGCCAGATGCCACTGCGTGGCAGCCACAAATGTGTATTTCTTAGGACACCCTGTAAATAATGCTAGCTTGGGAATTGCGCCAGTATGCAGTGCCGTTGGTAAATATAGCCGGGGTTTCGAAGTAAGACTGTCTGAGAAAACACATTTTATATTAGATTTCCGGGCGTGTGAAATCCCCGAGAGTCGAATGTTTGATAATTATAAAAAAAATGGTAGCAAAATTTAGTACATTTTTTTCAACTTAATGTATAATTTTTCAAACTTACTCAACAATCCCTTGTATGACATATTATAATTCTTGTATGATACTGTTTCAAAGTCAAAGGCAATACTTAAATTATAAAAGCATAATATCCTATGATTTTAAGATAATCCTCGTATCACACGATAGTATTCTTTATATAAATATAGGTTAGAATTTATTTATGAACAGGACTTCACAGCCTACGTAATCCAAGAAATCTTTTCACGTCTGGATTGCTATAGTGTTATCCACTTAACTTTTTTGAAGAGGTGCCGTTAGTGAATCCATGACATAAGAATTTTGCTATATTTATCAAAGAATTTAAAAACAGAACTTACCTCGGTCTGAATTCTTATTGTCGACTGAACGAAATATGAAGAGATTTATCGTTTTAATAGATTAAGGATTTACGACGTTCGTAATGAATGTAATTATATAGCTTTCTTATTGAAAATGTACCTCTATACACTTTTTCCACATATCAATAAAATAATAGTATAACGAACTATCTACTTGACAGAAGCTTTAAAATCACACGTCAAAGACTCTTAGTCAAAAAAAAAGAGAAAAGATGAAAACCAAATATAGTTCCAAACATTACTTAAAATTTTCCATGAAAACCACGGCAATATATAATTTACATTTTATTTAGTTATATATTTCACGTAATTTATATCATGAAAAATTTACGAAGGTCTATACGAAGAAGATACGAAATTGATAAAGTGGCTCCAATAATAATGATTTAATAATAATAACTTCCGGTGTCGGCAGAAGCGTCGCGTGTCCCTAACTTTACCTACGGCAACTCGACTTTCCTCTTACGATTTCACAAAAATCCTTTCAAATTTATAACGAGACAAAATCGATGTTACAGATGGAAAGAATTAAACGTTACAACAAGAGTTTAATTGTTGTTGCATGTAGCCTCTAAGTGGATCACATTCGAAATTTATTCGGCTACGCCTATTTTATCAGAAACCTTCGGGTTAAATATATTTTAAGTGCATAATTTGAACCTTCGTGTTGACTATTAACCGTGAGTCCCGCCAGAAAGGACTGAACATTGCAAAACTTATTTCAAGGTAACAGCGTCAATGTCACACGACACTGACGATATAGACTAAGTATATTCTTATCGGTTCTCTATCAACATTTACATTTCTCTGTGAGTGGAATATGCATAGTTTTGTAAACAATAACCCAGGAGTTATTATTCCACAAATGCAGTATCAATATCTTAGTTGACGAAGAGTTAAAGACAATGCAAAAGAACGATAGAGATATTCGATCTTTTATATGTTTTCTCGCGGAACTGATTTTCAATATTGGCAATTCTACGGTTTATAGAAAGAATAAGAATATTAATAATACTATTTAAATAATTGAATAGTACGATAGCGATCATTTTAGTGGAGTTCATTTTAATTCACTAATTCACCCAGGTAATTCAAGAATCATTTCACAATAATATATATTTTCTCACTTTGTGAAAGATTTGTTCAAACTTTACGTCATTGTATAAGCATTTTTTAAACGTGCACATCAATTTTAAACATGAATCGTTTCTCAGGATTTGAGAGTATTGACTGGCATTATCACCCGCGCAATATGCTATATGTAAGTTTGTCATAGAAACCTTGAAATTTTTATAAAACTTGATGCAGTCCCAATTGCAACAACAAATTAGCCAATAAATGCCATCCCAATCGCACTTTCAACTAGTTCAACACCGTTTCAAAATTTGAGTCATAGTCCAACCGTTTGCTTCAGCTTCGCGGATTATTTGAGTCTGCCGAGTCTCCGGACCATCGTAGTCATCTTCGAAGTGTATACGTATGTATATGGCACCACTGTTCAGCAAGTGGGTAGTTTAACTTCAACGACAAAAATTTATTGTGAAACTCCCTTTACAAAAATACTCAAAATAGGCCTCCCAACTTTCGAGGTATATACCTTACTCGATGTATATCAACTTTTTGGAAGAAACTCAGGTTGTTTTGCTCGAGATTTTGAGTTGGATATTGTAAGATTCGACCGTGTGCGACTGCCCCTTAAAGAATTCGGAGCAATCGCAGGTGTGTGCCTATCGCACGTTGCCAACGAACTGCTCAACACGTCTGAATCGCTGAGAGAATATTAACACCAGTGCTGATCGATCTTGATTTTGATGGCAAGACCCCAAAATCTAAAAGGGTCGAATGTCAAGCTCATTCTTAATATTGCAACTTATATACCATTATACATCTACTATTGAGAAAATATAAATGATTTACTTGTATCAATTGTGCTCAAATTTTGTACTTATTTTAACTTCACAAAAACAATTTTGTTCTTGTGATTGCTACTATTATGAATGGAGCGATGTATCGAATAAACTAAAAAAATTACTGCAAAGATCTATCTCTTGTTATTTATATGAGACTAGTACTATTTGGATTGTTCCGATTGTTATGTATCACAACTACCGTAATTGAACACTAACGTGAGACTTTTGCATTGGAGAAATTAAAGAGAAAACTCTTAGGTAACAAGCCTGAGGGTAAAAAACGTTCAAGGAGGAAAAAATACATAAATGCGAAACCGGTTCATAGGTACTCTATGGTGTATCGAAATGAGTGACCGCTTTTAGGTGTTCACCATGATGAAGAGACCTGGTTGACCCTCGCGCTGTTTTATGTAGCCTAACTCCAGAGGACGATGATTGAGATTTTATCGTGCGCAGGTCGTTTTGCATTTGGCTAAAAAGGAGAACTGCATCAGAGGCCGTTTCGGAAACTTTCTATTCGAGCCGCCCAAGAGTCATGCTTTGAGTTGATTTAAGTAGAATATATGGGAAACTCAATATATATCTTTATTTAGTGATAATGCGAAAAATATATTTCTGCTATTCTCGTTTTGTATTGTCACAAAAATGAAAATATAGTATAATCGAGACACAGAGACTGCAACTGATCATAGTATAGTAGTCACTAAAAAGAATGTAATTTTTTATTTGGACTATTCAACGTAACATAACATAATATAACTATAATAATTTAATGTATAAATATGACAGTATTGAATTTTATTAGTAATTTAATTGTAGAAACAAAATTATAATTTGCGAACATATCCTTTGTATTATGGGCCTTGGAATTCTCGGCCTGTGGAATTTTTTCGACGTGAATTACATTCAAATCTCTCATAAAGCATAACGTTGGGAATTTCAAAGTTTAGCGAAATATTGAGCGAAAGATTAATTTTCTGTTGAATTGTACTATTTAGTATTTTTTATCTGAGAAGATTGGATTTGCCGTAATGATCCTGACATTTATCCTGTAACTTAAAAATTATATTTACGAGAGAGCGAGTCAAAACGAGTATTGTCGACGGCCAGTATGAAACAGGCATATGGCAACAGGTAAATAAACTGTCGATACGTCATATTTATTTCGTTATATAGAAAATAAAGTCCGATTGCGTAAGAAAAATCAAAGTCCTTGAGAAAAAAGAAGTATTATTTTTGCATACTTTCCTTGTCAAAGTTTCATCTCCAAACTTAGTTTATACATAGAAAATCTGAGGAAACTGTAGAAATAATTTTCCCATTAATTGGGAATCATCGAGAGCGCTGTCTGTTTCCCCTGGATGCCCGTTTTACTCCGTTGCCTCTACACAATCACTTTTTAAAGTAATGTGTCACACATTATAGGCCTTTGATTACACTATAAAAATCTCGTCACGGTATAAAGACGATATCAATTGGTTTTTCAATTGAAAATACATTTCAAATTATAGAGATATAGTTAAATTCAAATAAAATGATCTTTCTATCGTAAAAAATTTGTATTTCTATTTTAATTTTAATTTATGCATCTTTATTCATATCTGTCTTAAACAATTTATATTTCCATTACAATTTTTATTTACACACTTTTATTTGTACATGTGCTTAGCATTGATCACATTTTATTGTTTTATATTCCGAATCATAAAGTGAACACAAAAAGTAATAACCGCAAAGCTAAGGTCCATAACAGTTTTAAACTCAGAAGGTGCATATATAGTATCAGCTTTACGAAAGCCGATTAACAAATTTATTGTATGACGGATGAAGTCAAATTTGAGTAAATACTAGAGAATGTGGTAAAATTATGAAATATCAAAATTAATATGTAAAGTGGTAAGAATGATAAATCCGTATGTGAAGAATTAGTTTAGGAAATAGAATAGTGATTTCATTTGAAAAATAGTAATTATTGCACTGTATATGTGCAAACAAATTGAACTTCATTATTACGGTGGTACGAAATATATGTTAACTATTAATTTACGTTAAATATTAACGTTCGTGAGCGGTAGAACAGCATGTTATTATTACAAACAGATCGATTTGTTTTAGTTATATTTCTAAAACGAATCTGAATGCTGAAAAATAAATGTCTATTGCTTTCATTGATTGCTTATAATTGAATTTGGTTTACAATGTTTTTGATGCAGATAAGAATGTAGCGTGCGGATGAATCAATGTTCAAGGAAGGCTTTGAAAATAATATTCAATTCTAGGTCTTCAGGTTGAATAGCAATAAATTGATTGATATTAAAAATCGATTAAACTTTAACTCTACGAATTTTTGTGAGAATCGATACAGTTTAAAGATAAATATCATCAAAGACTAGTAACATTATTACTTCATCAATGCACAAGAAGCGAGTTTGGCTTCTTGTATCGAACACTATTTTTCTTTACGAATGTAATGCAAAATCCGAGATCTGTGAAATCGAAAGAAACGCGAATAGACGGTGGATAGGATCAAGGTTTTTTCCGATTTTTCTTTTTTTTTAACAACTCGGTGTTAACATGGAAACCGTTTGCGACGCTAGATGGCGCTAGTAATAATAGCAATGTGCAAAGCATTTTGCCCACCGATGGTAACATTTTGCTCACTGATAAATTTACTTTGCGCATCGCCTTTGCACACTGTGCGGCAATCAACTATTTTGGATGTCTGTAAACGGCAAATGAGGATTTTGCATGCATGAGTAAAGAAATGTAATTTGAAATTAAAGAATTCATTTTTTTATTTCAAATATGGTCTGCGTAAATAGTTTGTTATTTCTTTGTCTTCTAATTGGAATTTGTCTTTTTAATAAAATGATGCAACAAGATATTTATTAAAGTGGTTCAAAATAAATGTCTATACTAATATTGTTCATTGTGTTTGAATTCTGTAATACCGCCAGATATTCCCCGTCATAAATAAAAAAAATAAAAATCCCTTACCATCTAGTTATGAAAATATAGATGTTTAAAGTAGGATTTACTCACTGCATTTCGTAACAAACGTAATCGCACATCTTCTAATGCACTTCGTTAAAAAAATATCTAGTAATGAGCAATATACTTTTATGAACTTATAGGAAAAAGAAATTGTGAAGTCTATCAAAATTTAAATGCATATTGGGACAGCAAGTGTTATATCGATCAAAAATAAATTGAAATGTTAGAAGAATTATGACGATATTTAAAATGCAATTGCTAGTTATTAGTTTTTAAATAATAGTAGATATTGAGTCTATCGCAAAGTTCTGTTCGTTTTTTAATTGACTTGAGATAACATTATCGGACAGAACTTTCCGGTAGACCTAATACTAATACACCATTTCGTGAGTAATTTTATAGCCTGATAAACATTAGACAAAGTGAATTTTACCACATTTGAATAAAATGTTTGTTAAATAGATTGAATTAATGTTTGCAGTTGATGCAAAGTCTTTATTTAACTGTAATTGAAATATTATAAGTCGATCATGTTACATCATACTAAAAATTTCATGAAGAATATACTTTTAGTTGTACTATTTAAGAGCTTGTTAACAAATTTTTAAACAAAACTATTTGATTAGTGTGATTCGTCCCTCCTTAATAATGATAAATCTCAATAAAGGAATAAATGGGATTGCTCATAATTTAATCAATTGTCTTTACGGATTTATATAACATTTATCATTATTTTTTATTAAGGGGTTACATATCTTTGGCAGATCTAAAATTAAATCAGAATTAACAAATTTTCAATATATGTAGATAAAATTATATTTTATTAAAAATGAAAATACATGTCTTGTAAAGTAGTTTTTTGAGAATATCTTCCCCAAATTTTAATAAAAAATATTAGAAATAGGCGCTAACAGCAATTTTCCGAACAATATTTGTAGAAACAGCGTTCGTTGTACCAGATATTCCCGCCCCCTCTCATCTGAAACAAACAACAAATTTTCTAATAAACTACATGAATAAAACTAGTATTTGTCATACCTTATTTGAACAATAATGATTTTTTTTAAATGACAGCAATTCGTAGCAAAATTTGCGATTTTCGAAGCAGAAGGGAACAAGTGTAAGACAACATCTTGTAATGAAAAGATCCAAAAATTAAAAAATGTATCGGCTGACAAGGATACAAAAGTTCTACTTTCAGCGATACGTGCATTTAAGAGATAAAATTTCCCCCTCGAGACCAAATGAAATTTGTTCGAACATTTTTTTTCGTAAAATGCTTCCTTTCTGAGAAATTCATTTGTGCCAAGTTAAACGACTCACCCTGTATATGGCTTGAAGCACCATGTCGTAGACACGAAAAAAGTGAAAAAATCATTTTGATTGGTATGTAGAAATGACTTGCGACAAACGTCGACCGGCAACGTGCCATTGTAGAATAGGCTTTAAAGTTTCTGAGCAGAAAGATACATACGATTTTTGTGGTTGTCCGAGCGAGGTTCTTATAATATTCTCGAGCATACTGCTGTACTGCTGTGAAATGAATTTAGAAGGTTTTTATTAAACTCTATGATGCGTAAAATATGCGGAATTTGGAATTTATATATAACTTTCCAATTTTCGTTTGGTTTTCTCTAAAATCCGAGTTGCCGACGACGGTGACAGCACAGCTGACGATGTACATCATTGTTTACTATCTCGCCGCGGAAACTGCAATAATATTATAATGCTATCGAAATTATTTTCACAACTTTCGATAATATTGTAAGGCTCAAACTATTTTCAGGATTTGGTTAATGCAAGGTGTTAAATCTTACGACTTGGTGTACTCTTGGTAATTGTTCTCTCTTTATTCTCTCGCCGGAGGTCTCTCTTAGCGCAGTCACAGACAATAATCACGCATACACACAATCACCTACATCAACATACTGGTGTATCACAGTTCGGCCTGTCCTGACAATAGTCCGTCCCGGACTCTTTACATAGATTCACTACGTCAGACTTACAAGCTACATTAAAACTATTTACAAAGATAACTTATTTTGTTCGCACGAGAATCTTCGTTAGGACATCAAGGTTTCATATTGGAGACATCCCAGATGTCGCTGTACGGACGTTGTGTGGCTTGGAAATTTTCTACGTCAGAAACGACGTATCTTCCGCTTCGGAGTACTCGGATGACCTGGATAGGGTCCCTTAAATTCAGGGATTAATTTTTTTGAAACCCCTGGTATACTTTCGAAGTTCCTTAACATTACGTAATCACCTTCTTTATAAATGTGCGCTTCCTTGTGTTTTTGTCAAAGTATCTTTTGTTAAATTCTTGCGATTTTAATATGTTTTTCTCGGCTTTGGAGCGCATTTCCGCGAGACCGATTCCATTGAGGGTTATATTTTCCTGTAAATAGTTTTGAATCTCATCAGGCACTTTTCCTCGCTGTCCTATCCCGAACAAAAGCTTACTTGGAGTCTCTCCGGTGGTTTTATTAACAGAGTTGTTGATCGCGTATTCAGCATCTTCTAACACTTTGTACCAGTGCCGACCTAACGGTTTATCTACTAATTTATCAAGCATAGGTCCTATCACTCTATTGACGCGTTCCGCTTGCCCATTCGTTCTTGGGGAGCCGGTTGAGATTTTCACATGACAGGTGTCATGCTCCTCAAGAAATTGCGCAAACTCCCTGGACGTAAAGCTTGTTCCTCTATAGGACACAATGACTTTGGGCCGACTGAAATTAGCGAAATATTGGCGCAGGCAATCAATGGCCTCCTTTGAGGATGTAGTCTCTGTAGCGTATAGTTTCACAAATTTAGTAAACGAATCTATCACAACGAGAATGTACTTCTTGATGAGACATTATTATCCACTGGGCCATAATGATCGACGTGGAGGGTTGCGAAAGATACACTTCCCTTGGGAATTGAATGTAAAAATCCTTCTTGTTTTCCGCCTACCGGATTAAATGCAATACATTTCAGACAGTCCTGTATATAAGATCCCCCAAAAAAATACTTACGTGTAAAAAACTACGCCAAGTACAGGAATGCTGTGTATTCCTCTAATAAAAAGTATTGATATCAGATTATTGAGGCTAAGTACATAAGTCACTACATGTGATCTAGCACTGGCCCATCATTTTAGTTGTATTTTCAAAATTTCCTATAACGTTTTCACTACTCTTTTACATTACCGCTGCTTCCCGTAGTTGACTATGATTTAATGGTTATTTAATAATTAATAAAACTTTAGCTGATTCATTATCGCGTACTATTTAGCTGTTCCGTGCATTTCTTGATATAAATTTGCGTTCATTATGCCAATCATTAAACTCAAAACCGATGTCAACTTTCTATGTAGAGGTTATCCGTGCCAGGAATTCCAAAGTACTTACTTTGAACGTACTAATAATATCCTAAAACTATATGTTTGTTATTAAGCTTTTACCGTGAGCATTATTGACGAGTTATCGTTCATAACCTCTACATAGAAAGTTGACATCGGTTTTGAGTTTAATGATTGGCATAATGAACGCAAATTTATATCAAGAAATGCACGGAACAGCTAAATAGTACGCGATAATGAATCAGCTAAAGTTTTATTAATTATTAAATAACCATTAAATCATAACCAACTACGAGAAACAGTAGTAATGTAAAAGAATAGTGAAAACGTTATAGGACATTTTGAAAATACGATTAAAATGATGGGCCAGTGCTAGATCATATAATAGGCAAACATGTAGTGACTTATGTACTTGGCCTCAATAATCTGATATCAATACTTTTTATTAGAGGAATACACAGCACTCCTGTACTTGGCGAAGTTTTTTACACGTGTTTTTTGGGGGATACAAAATTACAGACGACTCACAAGGAACATTACTTTAGTGTCCCCCTCCGATTTTGATGAAACTCAACTATGTTGTAGCGCATGAAAATCTAAGAGACACGTGTTTTTTTTATCGGCGGAAAAACGGTTTTAGGGGATGAAATCAACCCCCAAATTTGGGCATGTTGAGGGGTGGTAATGCAGTTTCACCTAGAAGGAATCGTCCGATTTCAATGAAACAAAAACTAAAATGTTTCTCATCGCGAGTAATGTAAAGTGCAACTAGACATTAAAAAAAATTCTCTTGAGGGGGTGAACCACCCCTTGATTATTACATTTTTCACCCTATTTAAAAAACTTACAAATGGAATTCAATGAAATACGTACCATTTGAAAGAGGAAGGAAAATTAAAGTTTACATGTTTTTAGCTTTTTTTGCGGGATGTCACGTTTAAGGGGGTAAACCACCCCCTGCGTACCGATGCATGCATTCCCATATAGGACCCCTTCTTGCGCAATTTAAAAGTGTAAATTATTTTAAAATATTCTCGTTAGTGACAATCGATAAACAATAAGTGAATATTAACGTATTACCCCTAATTAAGGGGGTAAACTACCCCCTCCGTACCTACCCCCTGCATACCGATGCACGGACTTCCATGTAGGACCGCTTCTCGCGCATATTAAAAGTGTAAATTAATTTAAAATATTCTTGTTACTGACAGTGCATTTTTTTAAAGATTTTCATTTCTGTACGAATTTCGAACCATGATTGCTATAAATCATAACAGCAATGTATAGTTAATAAGAATATTTATGTAAAAATAGAACTTGCATTAAAAAAATTAATCGTGAAACAGAATTGTAAAACAATTTTTAAAAGAACTTGGTTTACACTCACTAATGATGGGCGGAATGGTAAATAGTCTTTTATTTACCAATGTGAAGCGATATTTTTATCTGTATCCCGCGTTCATAAGACGAGAGCCGTCCGGCCAGCGGGAAACGATAGCAACGCCGAGCTACGCGTCGTGGAGAGGAAACGCGTGACGAGGCAGGAGAACTTTGTTAATTTTCACTTATTGTTTATCCACTGTCAGTAACAAGAATATTTTAAAATAATTTACACTTTTAAATTGCGCAAGAAGGGGTCATATATGGGAATGCATGCATCGGTACGCAGGGGGTGGTTTACCCCCTTAAACGTGACATCCCGCAAAAAAGCTAAAAACATGTAAACTTTAATTTTCCTTCCTCTTTCAAATGGTACGTATTTCATTGAATTCCATTCGTAAGTTTTTTAAAAAGGGTGAAAAAAGTAATAATCAAGGGGTGGTTCACCCCCTCTAGAGAAAATTTTTTTTTAATGTCTAGTTGCACTTTACATTACTCGCGATGAGAAACATTTTAGTTTTTGTTTCATTGAAATCGGATGATTCCTTCTAGGTGAAACTGCATTACCACCCCTCAACATGCCCAACTTTGGGGGTTGATTTCACCCCCTAAAACCGTTTTTCCGCCGATAAAAAAAAACACGCGTCTCTTAGATTTTCATGCGCTACAACATAGTTGAGTTTCATCAAAATCGGAGGGGGACATTAAAGTGATGTTCCTTGTCAGTGAACCAACGAGCTTGAGTTTTACGCAAGATATTAAATTTCAGATGAAAATGTCACAACGACATTAATAGACTTCTAGACGGCACGTGAGAATAAATTCGAAAATTTAGTATTGCATTTGTGCATCCTCATGCCTAGGTATGCTGCCTAACCATTCGGCTTGAAGCTTACAGGAAAAATTATAAACATATAAATACAGAAGTAATATTTACAAATGTTGAGCATTTCTAGTCTGAAAGTTCTACATACGCGAAGTAAATTTTTTACGGCGAACGCATACGATACAACTCTATGGTTCAATCAGTAGTGCCTCTCGGTAAAACTGTCAGTCTTGATATTTCTGTATGTACTGTGACGTGATTTTTCGATTCACGGCCACAAGGCGACATCGGCTACCGATACAGATAACGCTCTCTCTTTCCTTCTTCCTTCGAGCCGCCACCCTGCTCAGAAGCTACGCTCTCGGGTTGATTCGTATAGTTACCAATGCTGTCGAAAGATTTAATATTCTTTAGTTGCGGTTGAGGTGCTTGAATCTGCCGTGGAGAGATAGTCTCGACGTATCAGGTTGTCGGGCAGAGAAGAGTACCCAACGGAGACGTCTCCACGGACCGCCAGAAGCTCGGGTGAGATACCGCCGCCCAGCTGGAAATGGGCAAAGGGCTATAGAGCGGGCGATGTTATAGTTTTGATACTATTAAGGGCAGGGGAGGAACCCCCTGCCAAGTTAAGGATGTGGTGCCCAGCTGTCACCCGATGCTCTGGGGAAGCGGCCATGGAGGAACGCCAAAAGTTACGTACCGATTGGCTAAGGAACGCTCTCGATTTTGTTTCAGGGCACGACTTGAGAAAAAAGAAGAATCATCGGCTATAAAGATCTCGACCAATCTGAATGATTAGTTCTCGAATTTGGCTACTGTCAAAGAGGTCTATCTCGGGGCACCGACCGAGGTGTCACGAGCTGCCTGACGCTCCCGTGCTATCTGTTGATAGTTTTTCTAGCTGTGTTTCGATACGGTATAGAAAGTTCTCGCTCGTCTAGTTCTCGCGTCGCTCTCACGATATCCAGAAAAGTCTATAGATTTTCTGTGAGTATTTCGGAGGTGTAGTGCTGTGCCCTAGTGCAGTGCCCGGCTGAGTGTCCTCTGGATACAGTTCTCGGCCTTCACGGATTAGCTCCACCAGCTCCGGTGAGGACTCCCAATTTATTAATTAGTGAAGGGATTTCGATTTGATACGTCCGATTCGTTCTTTCACGTTCTCGATCCATTGCTCTCTGTATCTTGCACTATTTGCCTGACGCTTACTCCGACCCTCTCTACTTCAACCTAGCAACCTGAGCGGCTGGGCATTTCCGTAACCGTCCGCTCTCGTTCATGCATCCAGTTGCGTTTGCTGATTTTACGCGACCCCAAAGATCAGTACTTACGGTTGCGTTTCTCGATTTTACGCATCCCCAAAAATCAACAGGATCCGTTCATTTATCGCATTATCTGATAGGTTCCGTCAGAGCTCTCGTTTTGGCGAATTTGAGCCTGTTCCACCCCAACTTCCAGTTCATAGTGGCTCGTCAGTTCCTGGTGACAAAGAATTGGGTGGCGCCCACCTGGCTTGCGGATGCATGAGGGAAAGGTGGACGGCCGAAGGTAACGTCGGTTAGTTTTCGGATTACTCATTATCGGCGTCGGGTTAAGAAAGATACGTTACAGTACATAGCTAAGCTGCAATTGTTCGAATAAATTTAATGAATCGTTTTATTTGAAGTGCCTACTTGCTGTTTTATTTTTCGATTAGTTCGGTCACAACAAATTGCCTACAACTACATTTCTTCCTTTTGATTGCAAATAATGTACTATATTGTCCTGCTAGTGGGCTTGTACAAAAGGTCTTCCGTAGAAGATCCCTTGACATCTTTCCTCGCTTTTCTTTTTAGCTTTCTCTATTACTTTTTGCCAAAAGGGTAGATGTCAAAGCTCCTTAAGATAAAAAAAATGATAAACGGAGCGAAAATTCGTTATCACATAGAAAGGTCTGAATTTTAAAGGCTAAAAGAATTTGTAAATTGAATTAATAGAAATCATGAGTATCGTACACTTGATGTAAATACAAGTAGACGCTACTAAATGAAATCAGCCGAGCCGCCCGAATTTTATTAGTCGAATATCCGCTGGAGGGCGAAAAACGCAGTAGACATAAATGCGAATCACGAACTTCCGGCAAGTCCTGATCGAAAAAAAGATTCTAGTTTCGGACATTCTCGAAGTATTCATTTATGCCAACGTAATGTCGTTTAATCTCATTAATGATTTTCAATGCAAGCACAGAAATATCTAGTTGAATTTCTGATTTTATTGACGGCGACGAAATTCTGACGAAGTTATTATAAGCGTGTATTCCTGACGTGATGTCCAATTTGCCATATCATACATTGATTTATGAAATATCATCTCATGATATAACTTTTAATCCTGCAACAAACAATTAGATTGAAAAGGGTCTTCGTCAAAGTTGAATAATACTTCATAGCATCATACAATGCATCACTTTATTAGAGGGTGTTTACTGTAGGGTGCATCCTCTAGAAAAAGTGTGAATTTCATACTTTTTTAAAACAATGTAAAAATACAAACGATTAAGTTTTATTATGAAATTTTACCTAGCATGTTTATGTCGCAGTTACTAGAAACTAAGGGGTTATACATAATGGAGACTTATAAAGATGTGCTATAAGATATGATGTCAAATACAGCACCAGCGGAACAACTTGTCACGGGATAAGATCTTTTCATTTACAAAAAAAATGGGGAGGTTTCTCATCTTCGGTTCTTTTTGCAGCTGTGTTAAATTTCTTAAAAAATGGTGATAATGCAAGCAGAAACAAGTAAGGTGCAATTTTTAACAAACGATCTAAAAAAGAACATTTATGAAATTTCAAAGTTGCAAAGTTAATTACACTTCGCGGGCAGTTATAAATGAGCAATTCCAGGAAAAACCGGCCGGATTTCAACGTTTTTCGATCTCGTATTTCTTAAAACGATTGACATTTTTTTTACGTGAAATAGACGTGAAAAAAGTTGATATGTATTTTTTTGTTCGTCCGAAATATTTTTTTTTCAAAGTTTTAAATTATTGAATTTTGATGCGAAGTTAGCGTTTCGGTAACTTCAACAATTAATATGTACGGTTTTATTTATCATAGAGAGATGAACCAACGCTCTTTCGAATATTGAAAGCATAATCTATAAAAAGAAAATTGTAAGCTGTAAACAATAAAAAATGTTCTTTATATGAACAATGAAATTGAATTTGGTCATTTCCAACCATTTTTTAAATTTTGAAAAAAATATGATGGAGTTTTTTATTCAATTCTGCTTCATATAAAAATTTTTTTCGATGGTGGTTTCACGGACTCAATTTTTTTTTTTTTAACACGGTGTTGCAGCGACACGCCATGCCCAGTATCCGCGGCAAAGGCCATACATACTATTATAGTATATAATATCATATATACATTTATTCAAACATGTCAAAAGGTAAGTTCCGGGACTGGATACCATAAAGGGGAATTCAATCATGTAAGATGTCAATTATTAAAAAAATAAATAAAAATTTGGAGCATCTAGTATTGGAAAAATATTTGAAAAATCCGCGTGACTACCACTTTATAGTCCCGAAAATTGTTGTTACACATACAGAACTTCCAGGTCAGTCCTCATAAGCAACCCAACTCCCGATAACTGCCAATGCTTCTAAAAAATAGTCTTCGAAATTATGATATAAATATATATACATATGTATTGGACTAATCTAACGATGAGTCTATATGACTGCAGACATGATCTATACCATCTACATACATACACGCATATATGTACAGAAACAAACATCAATTTTAATATTCTACATCGATGTACAGATTCGTTTGCAATTGATATTAGCCTAGGTGAGGAAATGATAGTGATACTGCTCATTGTGGACAGAACCGTACACACAAAGGCACTGTGACAGTACAGTGAGGCTCACGAATAAATGACGGGAGGCGGTTTATGGGGTTCGGTGATCTTCGGTAAAGATCGTTCGGTTTAGTAACAGCAGCGGTAGCCGACAGAGGGTTGAAAGCGCTGGGGTCAGTGCGCGCCCAGCCGCCGACGCGTTACGACGCTCGGCGTTCGAGCGACTGCTGTGCTGGTGAGTGATGCTTTAATTATATTGAACGTACTTTTCTTATTGTTTCTTAATTTACTACTCAATCAGGTATACTTTTTCGTTTGTGAACATTTCGTAACAAAAATGTTACCAGAAGTGTATCAAGATAACATACACTACTATGAAGTTTTATTCGGTCGCAAGAATAACGTATGAACTATCAGCCCTATTAAATCGTTACGAAGACACAATTATGATAATTCTTATGTGATAAAAACGTCATAAACGTGACAAGAATCTTGAATTTATATTTGAATTTTATGTCTTACGTACACACATAACAACTACCAGAGTTTCTAACATTTCATCGAACATACGGATGAATGCTTTTAATGCAAATAGCTAGTATGACGTAACCAAATCAGAGGTTCTGATTTTTAATATTGATACTTAACATTATTGAAGTTTTTAAAAACATTATTTTGTGTTCTGTTTATTGTTTAAACAGTAAGATTTTTATTTTATACACATTAGTGATTTAGTTTTATTCAAAACGTGCTGTACTACGCAGTATTAAACATACAATTATTACATACATATATACAATCAAACAAACATAGAATATAGAATTCCTTCACAAGTGAAATGTCTGTTTGAGGGACTATCTTGCTATTAGTGTAAATATAAAAATCTCCTAGTCTTCAAATTTTGGTTGTGGGTCGACTATGTATTTAAACGTCTATGATAACAACTCAAACCGTTTCTTTTAATTTTGGAGTAAAATTGAAGAAAAAGATTAACATTGCATCAAGAACCCTTATGTACTTATTATTATGATGAATGATAGTTGTCTTTTAAAGATCATCTTTGTGCGTTTTATACAAGAATGGACGTTTCTATAAAGGCTAATGATAAAGGAACTTTTGTTTTTAGTAGATGTTCAACTCCTGAAAGAGAAGCTTTTTTCCAAGCAGTTTGTACAGTTGGTTAAAGAAATGATATTAATTTGACAATAAAAATGATTCTGTAAAATATATATTTATCGCAAATGAGGATATATCCAATGAAAATTTGTAATATATTGTTACTGTAACAATTTAGTGTTAATTACATATTCTTTTTACGAAAAGTTAATGAAAAATACCATTTTGCATTAAAAATATAAACATTCTCAAAATAAAGGTATCCACAATGACATTGAATTTAAGTTCAAGCACTATTCGATTTTACAAACTATTATAAGAAATTATTTTTATAACTATAACCAAAAAGACGAGAAAAATATTATTGTAAAGTCGATGGGGAATTAATTGTTTCTTTACATTTTCCAAGTATTTTCAGTGGTATTATTACTTCTTCAATACTCTTCAGAGTACATGTATAGACTGCGCGCAAAAGGTTCTTTGTTGAACACGAAGTTAGAAGCTAAAATAATATCGAAGTAATCTCTATATCATGCAGTGGTTCACAACTTTATTTTCGTAGTTGTTGAAAACTTATCTATAATAAATTTTTGAATTTTACCACTTTAGTTGGATCACGTGGAGTAACAATGTGATGGTTTACAATTTTGTTTAACCCTTTGCGGACCGAACGCTCTTCACCGTTTCGTTCCAGCAGGTCCGCGCTGGATTCGCAAGTGCATCGCTTATTTTATATCTGCTCCGGTAGCTCATTCTTATCTTGTCTACAATTGAGACGTAGTGAAACTTGATACAGGAGGCGGCAGAACACAAAGCGATGTCGAGCCTACTCGACATCGGACCGCAAAGTTTTTCAACAAAGCATATCATTCATTTAGTTTTTTCTTATAATTTCCACTACCGATTCGATCACTGTTAAACTTTTACAGTTATTACAGAACACTACGAATGGTCATAATTGTCACAGACAATGACAAACCCCATAATTCATCTCCATGCAATTCACTTTACAAAATATATAGACTATATTATATTCAATCAAACAAAATACAAAACCAATACAAAACCAAAAATATTGGAAACTATAAAAATTCTATATGAATGAGATAGCTATATTAAGACACTAAAGTCTGTTCGAATAAATAATGCAATGAAATAAATGTAGGATATCAATGTTAATAAAAGCGAAAATCGATTCTGTTGATGCTAGTAGTACAATGGCCTCAGAATCCCCTGCGCAAACTGGTTCAAAGTTTCTCAGGAATCTAACTAATTTCAAGTTCACTCAGTTTAGCTGTGCTTCTGCGTTATAGCACATTGTACATAACGCTGCTAGGGTAAAGCCAACCACCTTGAGCGTTTATCTCTTCGTACTTGTTATATACTTGGTGTCCGTTAAATTCTCTTTTACTATACAGAATATTCTATAAATAAATACTAAAGTGTTGGTTATCATACATAATTTTTTGCAATTTAATTCATAATTTCTACTTACGTTATTAATCAATGAAATAAGTTAGTAGTTACTGGATAAAAGTTATTGATATAGGTAATGATTTGTCATAAGTGAATTCTTAATGCTTTTAAGCTTACTTTTTATAATTTTGTCTTAATTAATCCGTAATTATATCTGCAGCTTAATTCAGATGTTGATGGAATACACCACAATATTGGTGGGGCGTAACGTAAACTGCAAAACACCTGTGCAAACCAAAGTAAAAGAAACTAAGGGACATGCTCTAAACTGCGGCTACACAAAGAGCGTTACTAATTTTCATAGACATCTAAAATATCTTCGAGGAAGGAGGCACCTACAACATTGATAAATATTTTTGAGGCAGGTTAACAGTGCTATCTCCTGTAAAAAAAAGGCCAGACGGCCTTTCCTTTGAGCATTTGTTACAAAAACTGTTGTATCTAGCTAATACGAATGACTATAAGACTCGTGTGATTATTACTAGCTAGATAAAATACTATTTTAACGCCTGCCCTTAGATTTTATGAATCGACTTACAACTCTTGCTCTTTGGTAGATTTATTACAAAAATAAAAAATTATATTATGGAAAGCAAAAGCGGAGAGAAATGAAAGAAAATTCCCATGCTTAACACTTTCACACCGGCGTGTACCACCGGTGGGTCACAGCAAGTTCGAAATATATTATATATAAAAAAATGCGCCGGCGTGAACGTGTTAAAGCATTAACATGATTTAATATACAATATTGAAAATACTGTTTTGTAACTACACGTGTGAAACAGAATGATTCATTGCAATCGGGAATTGGTTAAACTCACAGTGCATGCAGCAGTCGTAATAGTACTAAACTATTATAGTTGAACTAGGATATTTTTACTTCATTAATCCGATCAGTTCTACTATGCACATACTACCAGTAGCAGTATCACTAGCGATAATACTTTCGTACAGTTATGAACTCTAATACAAGCAGCTGTTGCTGCATTGTGTAGTGGCTGTAATAAAAGGGCTCGTAGTGGTAGCAGCAAGTTGTTGCGTCAGACGCCGTAAACTGCGTTAATAGTGGTATAGTAGTAGTAGTAGTAGTAGATTCGATGCCGTGTCTGACGAGTTTCATGAATGAACCACTTCGCTTTCTCGCGACTGCTAATGGGCTCTCCCCACGTGACCCGTCTGTCCTTGTCTTTAGGACTCTAAAGGACCCTTAATTATTTCTTTCTTTGTCATGTGGCACCTGTATAGAGAGCGTGGTAGAGTATTATCATCACAATTACATATGCACAAGACATATTATACATTAGAATAATTCGGCCATTAACTCTATATTAATCATTCACTAATGTTCGTAGAGACAGTAGAACGAAATTTATTCACCTTGACCTTAAAACGTGACTTAAAGTTGTATATTTAGTCATTCTGAAAATTATGTTAAACCTTTGAGATTGTAAAAGTCTTAATAATAACTTAAGCTCGGCCTTCTAATATAACTTTAGTACACATCCAAATCTTCGAATACTTCTTCATTTATTTCTATAGAGTTCTATAGTTGCAATTTGCCCTCCACGCACGTGTGAACTAACACGCAGAGCGCTCCCCGCACTACCGTGCTCAACAGTAAAATTATATTAATGTTTAGAAATACAGTAGGCATTATAGAAATTACTGTCATAATAGAATAGACGTGTGATTGGTTCGAAGTCGGAGCCGTGAACTGGAAAAGGCATCCTATCGTTGCGAGATTTCTAAGAATTTTACTCTATTAATAGTTGTAATGTTTTCCCCTTTGTATTTATTTCGTTCATTCATTCTAACCGTGCTGCCTTTTTCACGAATAACTTTAAAATACTCGTGTCCTTATTTTTTATACTACAGCAGTCTCTATAGTCAAAAGCTGTAAGTTTCTTAAAATGTTTAAAAAGTTGTTCAGTATCTTTGAAATGCCTTTCATACATCATTTTGTGTATTAATTTAATACGATACGTATGAAACTTCCTGCTTTTGGGGGTAGAGGAGTTGGATATTCTGATTTCGCAATTCAGAAAACGGCTATAGTGCTTTAGGATTTCATAAAACATATCGTCTTATAATAAATTAAGTAAACTATTAAAAATTGAAACCGTAACCAAATCATTACAGTAGCCAAAATCATTACCACAATAGATTGTTGTTGACGTGGCTCGGCGATGATAATTATAATAGTAATAGGAAATAGGAAAAGGAATAGGAAATAGTAATAGGAAATAGGTAATAGGATATCACGGGTTAAAGGGCCAGTAATCAAATTTCAAAATTTTTGATCCAAAAATAAAAAGTGGAAATATAAGATAACCAACATTGCAGTAAAAATTCATAACATTCTACTGTACAAATATCGAGATATCGAATTATAAAATTATTAATTTTTATAGGTTGAGTGTTTTATAGTTAAAATTGACACTTACAGATTATTTATCTTAAAAACTGTACAGTAACCAATGTTAAACTTTTTCCTAAACGAATGTTTATTTATTGTCTAATAAATTAACAAATTTATAACTTTATCTTGAACTGGGTATTATAGCCGAACTTCCTTGGTAATGTATGCAATATGTTTTTACAATTTGGATATTAACATAGCACTATGCTGATATTTTTTAAAAAGCGTCTGTGATGCACCGATTGGCCAAGAAATGTTTTCTATCTAATATTCCAGCTTCATAATAATCGAATAGCCAATAGCAGTGCAGTTTTCTTTATCAGAAGTTATCAGGACAGTGCCACAATATCGAGCTTTAAATAAGACTTTTGTGTGGTGAATTCCATCGAATTTCATTATTGCTGAAATTACCTATGGGAAATTAGGGCAATTCCTATTTTTGGAAATGTCACATTCCGAGAGCCGTATAAATATTTTAAAGGACTAAATATCGGACTCTTACCAATCACTCTTAACTGTCACTCCCTCACGGGAACTCTTAACAATCAGTTCTAATCTCGTAGCGAGAATATGTTTGCTGCCAACATCTGGCTGAATCGTAAACCAGTAATTTACTCCGAAAGTCTATTATCGTACTGGCTTTTCTGAAATTCTTTTATACAACAAACGTAATAAGAGGTTAAACAATACCTAGTAACTTCTATATTTTTTTCAATATATCCTATTCATTATTTTATAGAGAAGAAGTTTGTGTTGTCAGTTTCTCTTGAAAAAAAATTAATGCAGCAATTTAGCGTTTACAAGAAAAAATGTTTCTTTCGCTAATAGGAGAGAACTGAATATAAACTTGTATTTTTCACCACGTGCTATCTTGCTAAACTACGAAAAGCAATACTAATTTATAAATGACATCTTCCTGTTATCCATACTTGTAGGATAAAATAATAAAATAATATTTAAAATTTGATA
Source organism: Cephus cinctus (assembly GCF_000341935.2). NCBI lineage: Eukaryota > Metazoa > Arthropoda > Insecta > Hymenoptera > Cephidae > Cephus > Cephus cinctus. Next base: position 5,451 of record NW_014333064.1, on the reverse strand, counting down.
TATATTTTATTCGATTTCTTTTTTCATTCCGTTTCTATTTTTGCCGCAAACACGACTACACGAAATGTATTACTATACTACATGATATTGCTATTACTATAAGAAATAGAAGATGAGTATGTCTCTATCGACATGTGCGAATACCCATTCCGAACTCTGAGTAAACTGATCAAGTGGAAGTTTACAAGTGAAATTAGGTTTCAAATTTGAATAGGACAGTATAATTTGCAGATCTCCAGCGTTTCGGGAGGAAAATTGTGTGTTCGTTAAGTTACTTGCGTTGTAGAAAGTTGGTTCATACGATGATATATCGTAGCAAATTTGCTTACACATTTATTTATTTACCCCTTTCGTTCTTTTTTCTTGTCTCTCTAAAGCCCATTCCCCTCATAAGGCCCAACCACGGCCTAGTTAGACACTCGTCGCGGAAATTTTTATTGTGAAAACTTTGTCAATGCATATAAGGGACTCATATTTTATCTTGCCCTTATATTGCCCTGATAATTTTCTACGTGGGTAGTGTGTCGTGGAATGTTCAGGGGTGTTTAACCGTACGCGAGGGTCGGCCTCTTTAGTTAGGTATCGCAGCGAGTACCTTCCCTCATAGAAGATTCATTAACTCAAAGTATTTGCGCTTAAAAGCGAATCACTGAGCAATAAATATTGCACGCTGGAATGGCGCAATGGTAGAATGTAAAGCGAGGAACTTAACCCACGGCTCTAGGCTGATCCATGTGGACATACGTCACGGCCTCACAGGGTGAAGGACAAATGCCCAATCGCATCCACTCGCCATCTATCGTTGTTCCACGTGAATTAATCGTCCTGCGATGGGCGTATTCCTATCTGGTACTAATAAATTTACTTATCTTGCGACGGTGATATTATAATTTTCAAAAAGGAATATCTGTTAACAATCTATCGTACACAAAGAACATTATACAGAAACTATTTCTCAGAAAATATATAAACAACTAATACTAACAATAAGTATAACACGACTAGAGGTTTAAAATGCAATAATAGTTACAAGTTTCGAGTTTAGAAACGAATAAAAAGTATCGCTGTAATATAACAGTATTGACTGTCAAATAGCGGATCAAGAGAATTGGTAGTCTCGCGCCAAGTACAGTCAACCGGCTGTACAGGGCACGGCCTACCGTGACTCTTTATTCGAGCCAACTCTTATACCTGTGTTTGGAATCAAATATCTTATGAACTGCTATGTATAAGAAAAAGTTATCGATACATTCATTATAGGAATTGTGTATTCTGAATCTATTGCTACAAAAATCAATGAGAATGGTGTACGACATCAGGGCGTATTGAGAGGGCTAGCGAGATAATTTTATTTTAGTTTCGTTGTCATCGTCTTCACACGTCCATTTACTTTTTCAGACGACGGATGGCGCTGGCGATTCTCCGATACACAACATAATCAGAAATATTTTCTCCGTTAAGATAGCGTTCACACCGAATTTTTAGATAATATAAGGCTGCCTTCACAATATTATATATGTATAAACTATTAGCCTGCACGAAAAATAGTACTGATTTTCATGTGCAATATACACGTGTGCTTGTGCCCGTTTTTGTGCTTCGACGTACTTCCTTGTATTTATGGTGACAGATTTGGAGATCCAGAGTGTCCAGGTGTTCCTCTACGTAGTTTCTTATGTTTGGTTAACGGATGTGGAATTCCAAGATTTCTCTATGTTTCTCTCCGTAGCTTTTTGCATCTAGTTTGATGAGCGAGTGAATCGAGCGCATCCGACACAATAAATTCACAAAACTACGATGAGTTAAATTTTGAAAAATATTTCAAAGAAAATACATATTTTTGCAAAGAATAGACGCTCATTTTATATTAATAGAGATTTCGTGTGCTAATATAATTTAATATAACCTAATCAACAAAAACTTGACAAACCCACAAAAACACTTTCGTGTTAAAAAACTCCAAGTACAGAACTGCTGTGAATTGCCCTCTTTAGAAAAAGTACTGTCACGAACTCTAGCATTGGTGAATTGGTATAATTTGAGTGCTTATCTGAGTTGGTGATTTCTTATATGTAATGGTTCCCACGGTGCGGTTGTCTCTTATCTATTTCAGCTACATTTATTGGCTGGTCAGCTTCGTCACATGAATTCGGATTCCGCATCCCGCATGGCTTTCCTTTTTACACAAGTTCGTCTCTAATTATAGTTTTTTAGTACGTAACTCCTTGGCCCTGTTGCCTAGTAATTTAGTTATAATTGATTGTAACACTAATTTGATTTGTACAGTATGTAAGTTGATAGATACCTGGTTGGTCGGATAGACACGTGTGTCTCTTAAGACGGGTTTCAGTCAAAAGGGCCGAGCCAGAATATCTTGTCATGAAGGTGGCACCGCAGCGAACGGAGGGGGAAAAACGCTATTTGCGCGATCTATTGATAATATTTCGTACAATATCAGGTATTACCGGTCGGTAATTCATCACAGTACTGATATCACATTATAGTGACAAGTACATAAGTTACTATATGTCTGCTTATTATACGATCTAGCACAAGTTCATAATTTTCATTGTATTTATTAAATTTCCTATGTGTTACTACTGCTTCTTATATTTAGTTATAATTTGATGGTTATTTAATCATTATTAAAACGTTAGGAGAACCCTTATCGAGTACTACTTGGCGAGTTCGTGACCAAAATATCACAGTACTGACTTCACGGGGATTGATCCGTCAAGTAGTACTCGATAAGGAATCTTTTAATGTTTTATTAATTATTAAATAACCATTCAATCATAATTGAATATAAGAAGAAGTAGTAACACAAATGAGTAGCGAAGGTATTATAGCAAGTTTGGTAAATATATTTAAAATGATAAACTTGTGCTAGATCGTATAATAAGCAGACATCCTATGTAGAAAAGAACAATGGGCCCAATATTGAGCCTTCCATGGCGCCCGATATAACGATAATGGTGCAATAATAGCAGACATTGGTGGCGCAGTAATGGAAAGCTGCTGGATGATAACTTGGGTCCTACACTAGTAAACAGTATCTGCCCATTGATGATCAAATTACTGACTCACTAACGGAAATATTATTGGCCCATTATTCTTACTAATGCTGGGCAGATTGCATTTTTCGATTTGGGACCATTCCCGACTGGAAATTCCGTTTGGGGGGAACATCAGTCCCGGGCGTGGCAGCCGGATTCTTAATGTAAGGCACCGTTCAGGCTACCTTATATGGTCTTGATTAGTGATGTAACGCGTTGGTACATCAGGGCCAGATAAGATTTGGCAGGTAAGGGACCTGATAAGGACCATATTTTTCCATTCCAATTCGGGACCCGAATAAGGGACGTCTTATCAGAGATATGTACTTTACTTGTGTCTGATGTGGACCTAAATGCGGTAATATACCTTAAAACCCATGTACGAAAGTACAGCAGGCCTAATATTGGGCCAGCATCGGTGACCATTTTCGCAGTAATGGGTAAATTGGTTACTGTAATAGAAACAAAACCACAGAGTCCTCTCAACGGACGGTATTGGTCTAAAAAAATATTAAAAAATACCTTTCTCACCGATGAGGGATGCTGAATAGAATACCACGTTATTTAAAATAATATTGAAAACGCCCATAACGTAGATAACTTTATAACAAATAATTCAACAAATAACAAACTTTTGTATCTTTCGCCTATGTGGCAAAAGAAACAAAGGAGAAGAGTATAGAAGATTTTAACCCATTAACGCCGAGGTGATCAGAATTTTTACTAACTTTTCAACGTGTTTATTTATTATGTTATCGGACCAAAAAAATAATGCAATAACTCTATTCCTACGCGAAATTTGATGCTCTTTCAGAATCTGTGCTCAAAATTTCGATTAGACACCGAGAAAAAAAAATATGGCCGATTTAAACGTGAAAAACGTGAAAATTTTCGACAAAAACATTCTTTCGCATTTTTTTTCACAATGATAACGCAAAGGTATCAACTTTTTACTATGATCAGAGGTGATCATGGCACTCGAACATTAAGAGGAATTTTTTTCAGAAAAATTCATCAATGCGTTTTTTCAAAATGGCGGCGAGAATGAAAAAATTTTATAAAAATCTTAATCTTTTGTTTTCTTAAAAACTATAAACTTTTAAAATAATTTCTAAGAACAAAAATGTCTTAAAATTAGTCAAATAACACTCTCAAATTTTTTCAGAATTTTTGGAGACAATTTTTGATTTTTGAAAATTTCAAAAAATCCAATTTTTCAAAAATACCTAAAAAATTTTTGAAAAAATTTGAGAGGATTCCTTGACTACTTCCTTGCTGATTCTGTACATATACATTGTTTTTTTCTACTCTTAGCATTACCCAGAGACAACAGCGTGAACGTGGTAGAACTTTGTCTCCTTTGGGGTGCTTTTTTTTTCGTGAGTCCCCTTGCCTCTCACTTTAAACTTTCTTTTATCAGGGCTTTTTTGCCCAACAATTATTGCATATATATAGATTGCATTTTTTAGGTATTTTTGAAAAATTGGATTTTTTGAAATTTTCAAAAATCAAAAATTGTCTCCAAAAATTCTGAAAAAATTTGACAGTGTTATTTGACTAATTTTAAGACAGTTTTGTTCTTAGAAATTTTTTTAAAAAGTTTATAGTTCTTAAGAAAACAAAAGATTAAGATTTTTATAAAATTTTTTCATTCTCGCCGCCATTTTGAAAAAACGCATTGATGAATTTTTCTGAAAAAAATTCCTCTTAATGTTCGAGTGCCATGATCACCTCTGATCATAGTAAAAAGTTAATACCTTTGCGTTATCATTGTGAAAAAAAATGCGAAAAAAAGTTTTTGTCGAAAATTTTCACGTTTTTCACGTTTAAGTCGGCCATATTTTTTTTTCTCGGTGTCTAATCGAAATTTTGAGCTCAGATTCTGAAAGAGCATCAAATTTCGCGTAGGAATAGAGTTATTGCATTATTTTTTTGGTCCGATAACATAATAAATAAACACGTTGAAAAGTTAGTCAAAATTCTGATCACCTCGGCGTTAATGGGTTAAAGCAGCATCGAAGGACTAATTATTCTCAGGGTCTTCCGATTCTGCTTGCGAGTTGCAGTGGCTATCTGGTGGTGGGGCAGCGAGGTAGTGCTCCTCGTGCTTCTTGTATACTTTTGTGTTGCTTAGGGATTCTGGTCATATATGTAATTTCATTCTTACTAAATTTTATTCTTACTATTTGGCCAATTATTGGCAGTAGGACATTGGCCAGTATCGGTTTAAAAATGGCAAATATAAACAATAAATAACGCTGGTATATGATGGGCAACAATGATGGCCCAAAATCATTGCACTTTACTGCGCAAATGATTGGCAATCGTATATTGGTTATACGTCTTTTAAACAATGGCAAATATAAAAAAATTAATAATGATGGTGAATAATTGG
>NW_014333063.1:25026-25997 GCF_000341935.2 Cephus cinctus | reverse complement strand
CAGTAATTGTTGGACTTTTGGGTACCATTTTCTAAAATATATAGTATTGAGTCTATAACTTAATTTGTGCGGTTTTTTCTTCAAAAATTGAACGTTTATTTAAGAAAAAACATGTGCAATAGTATTATTCAAAGTATTGCCCATCTGAAGCTATGACTTTTTCCCATCTTTCTGGCAATTTGTGGATTCAATCCTAAAAGAACTGCGCCGGCTTGGCGGCCAAGAATGAATGAAGCCAATTTTTGATACCCTGTTCTGATGTGAACCGTATTCCAGTGAGGGCGTTCTGCATCGATCGGAATAAATGATAGTCGGACGGGACTATTGACAATAGTCAATATTATTGACAATAATTAATTATTGACAATACTTGACAATAATCAAAAACTCCAAAAAAGTTAAAAAAGAACACAAAGACGCTTTAACAGCAATGGAAACGCAAGATTTTGACATGTCAAAAAGAATTGTTGAAACTGATAAAGTAATAGCATATTATTGACTATTAAAAAATAATAATTAAAAATTATCAAATATACATTTTAAGAAATTTTCTACAATAACTAATATTTTTTTTTTTAGATAGAGTATTAGGATATACATTTACTTTTTGAACAAAAATAAACGTCAAGTATATTTTGTAGTTATAAATTTTGTATATTAGTAACCCATCAATAGTGTTGTAAGAATATGTTTCATACATATTAAAAAAGATTTTAATTAAAAAAAAATGTTGGTTCTTATGATATTGTATAAAATTAGATTTTTTAAGTATAAAAAAGTATTCAAAAATAATAAAGAAAGGAAATATTAATTATCAGTAAATCTTGTTGGATTTATTTCTAGTCATTTTTTGAAATAATAAAACCACTTAAATAATCAATATTATTACTTGCAATTTCAATGCATAGAAAGAGGTAGAAAAATGTTATTTATTACCTTTGAAGGACCAGTACTGTTTTAATTTGATTATT
>NW_014333063.1:21802-22642 GCF_000341935.2 Cephus cinctus | reverse complement strand
AGCAACGGTCAGAGACCACGATAGATGTAACCGATCCTCAGCGAACATGCGTTAATTATTGTAAATCGTAGTTTACCTATATATATATTAATTAAGGAATATCATCATATTATATTATACTGTACACGACATCTTTAAAATCTTTAATAATTAAAGGAGTGATGTAATATGAATAATAAAAATAATCCATGATTAAATGAAACATTTTAACTGAACTCAAAAAGAAAAAACAATAACCAATAAAAATTTAAAAAAACAAATTTCAATTTACAATTTAGAAAAAAAAAATAAAACAAACAATTAGAAAGGAATCAAAAAGTTTTAAAGAAGAAATCAAAAAAATGGATACTGTAATAAAAGAAAAACAAAACGAAATAATAGTTTTAAAGATGATTTAAAAAAATTAAAAGTTGGACAAGCATATTGCAAGATAATTTTAGAAAATTCAATACTTCTTTATATTTTGAATTACTTGAAAATAATAAACTTAGTCCATATGCTGATAAGTGTAAAAAGTTGATTGAGATTATGGAACGAGCGTATAAACTTCTGAAGAAGGGTTCATCGACGGCAGAAATTGAAAAATGGACGAAATTTGGAACTCAAAATTATGGAATACTAATGCCAATAATAGTTATTATAATTGTTGTAAAAAATAGTTGATGAGACGGCATACTTTGAATAAAAGGTATCTTAGAAGTTCGTAATAATTGTACAATTAATGTTTGTGATTGATCATTTTTATATTTTTCAAACATAATATCACCTTTAATATTAATAATAATATTAAGTGATTAAGCTAACAGCTTTAACACAAGGTACCTATGCTAAATATTGAAA
>NW_014333063.1:15538-21565 GCF_000341935.2 Cephus cinctus | reverse complement strand
AAAATTCTTGATCATTTTTATATTTTTCAAACATAATATCACCTTTAATATTAATAATAATCATTAAGTGATTAAGCTAACAGCTTTAACACAAGGTACCTATGCTAAATATTGAAACGGTCACACTAAATTTCAATGAAGCAAAGCCAATACAAGTACAACAAATTACAGTAGTATATTTTTATTAAATTTTACTTTCTCATAAAGTTGTATATGTTCCAAGTCCTTGTGTCATTGAACGTAATTCAGTAGCATAACCAAACATTTCAGATAAAGGCACTTTAAAAAATATTTAGCATTATTAATTGCAATATCATTAGTACCGGTATCAAAATCGTTGAGTTAAACCTTTAAGTTTTAGTTTTGCACCAAGTCTTAGGGGTTTCACCCCTAGTTGCTTCGCAACCTACCCCAGTGGGGTTTAAACATTCTACCAAATAAAAATAGCAATAAAATCATTATTTCTGATCGTTTTTCTGATTCAACTTTAGCATTTGATTTTAATGTCTTGAGCACTTTGATGACTTCATCAATTGAAAAATAATCTTCTACATTATTTACAAAACTATTGCTTACATTAGAAATATGTATTAGTCCTGTGTAATTGTCGATGTCAAGGTTCATGCATCTTCCGAAATATTCCTTATCCCTCCGACGACGACGACAACGACGACGACGACGACGACGACGAAGTTGCGTCGCGCGCGCTTACGAGTAATTTGACACCTCGGGGGGATGAGGGCCCGCATTCTCGACGCGCGACCACTGAGAGATAACGTTCGAGGTCGTGTCGCCTGCCGTCCGAAATCTGCATGGGAAGGGTATCGTTTTTCCTGGAATCAACCTCGACGCAAAAGTCGCCGAAACCGCTTTTCGGCACTGCGCTCAAAGGAGATGCCGCTCGTCTCTCTCTCTCTGTCTCTCTGATTCACCGATGCTACGCACTAGCCTGCGCTATGAAGTTAGGGACAAAAGTTGTGGAAAATTCCTGGAGGATTGCATCAGCGATGCTGCGCAATTCTGCAAGATAACGTTCGAGGTCAAACGGGCTGAGGGCTGACGACCGAAACCTGCACGCACGTGTACGGGTCCGTCGAAGCTTCTGGAAGGCTTACCGGGGTGGGGGGCAAGGGGCTGTGTCAAAACGTCGAGCGAGAGGACCGCCGGCTCTGGGAGCGAACCTTCCCGACTTAGCATGGACACGAACCGCCGAAGCTTCCAGAATGTTCTAGAAGGTTCTAGAAGGTTCTAGAAGGTTCTCGATCGTGCGTAATTCCTAAAATCGAGCACAAAATTCCCGGAATGTGACGCAAAATTCCTGGAATCGAACGAAAATTCTTGGAATCGTGGGGTCCTGATGACGTCACTTCCGGAAATCGTAGAACTCACGACGGTAACTTAGCACGGACACCCACCTTCGAAGGCTCTGGAGTGTCGGTATATGTCGGTTACAGGTTTCTTGGTCCAGAACTCTCCAACTTATACTACTAATGAAAAGTCAATCATTTTTTTTTTAAATTAAATTTTGCCCAAACCTGCTTGCGAGTATGAAGAAAATGTTTTCTCACCGGCTGAACAAGGTCACCGCGAGGAAACGTTTCGAAGAGCGGTTGTGGAAGAAAGGAGAAACTGTCGGAGACTATTTACATGATAAAGTTATTTTGGCAAATCGCGTTCCGATCGAAGACGTTGAGTTAATCGATTATGTCATTGAGGGCATTTCGGATCCATTTTTGAGGGATCAAGCAAGGTTCCAAAAATTCAGCACGACGACAGCGCTACTAGAAGCATTCGAAAACGTTACGCTCGGGTCCAGGGGGCAGCCGACCAATTCTACAAGTGGAAGATCAGAAGTGCGGGAGATGCGACAAAATGGGGCGCAGGATGTGCTGCAAGGTGCAAGGCGCTGCTTTAACTGTGGTCAGTTGGGTCATGTTATGGTAAGGTGTCCAACTAAAAGGAGAGGAGCAAAGTGTTTCCGTTGTAACGAATATGGACACATCGCGTCGGAGTGCCGCGGTAGTATTACAGCAACTACAGAAGTGAATGCGGTTAGAGACAGCGAGGACAAGGTAACTTGCTCTAGTGGGAAATGTTTTAGACATTCAAATTGCAGGTCATAATGTTGTTGCGTTGATTGACACTAGCAGCGATCCCACACAGCACAGAAATATTTTATCAACATTGCGAAAAGTTTCCCTTGAAATAATGCAATATTACGGAAATATAGTGAAAGATGTTTAAAATATTTCTGGAATGTTGCCGGAACCTTGCAATGTCCGCTCAGCACGTTGCAATCATAATATTGCTATAATATTGCCGGTCAATATTTCGGAAATATCAATGCATAATATTAATAAAATATAACCCAGATAGCACCTGCGTATTGCTAAAATGTATTGCAGTATTATTGTAATATTTCTTGAATATTGCTGTAATCTTACACCGTTCACTCTGCTGCAAAATATTACAGTATAAATGTCGTATTAATGATACGACATGTAAATGATAACAATGATGCATTAAGCGGCTGAGAATAAATTCCAATGCCAGCAATGTATCGTGGGTTTCTTTGGGCAGATTGCCTATACCTCCTTAAATATTACCTCGGTTGTATTTTTAAATACTCTATACAAATGCAATAATTTCACATGTAATTTTTACATGCAGGACACAAAAGTATATATCGACGGCGAAGACGGAAACCGCAAAATCGACGGATTAATTATTTACCCGGTCCTACGTTTTTTCATGCGAGTTGCCTTGGCCACCTAGTGGCGCGGCAGCGAACTAGTGTTAGCTCGGACACTCCGTGTCTGGTTAGGGACTCTTGTCACAGAGTATACCGAAATTTCTAGTCGTCTGGCATATCTCCTCATTGGAGGAGTGAGCCATAAGGAAAGGAAGGAAGGAAATTTCTAGTCGGTTATGAATTTATCGATACCATGTAGATGAACTATTTCTATTCAAGTATTATAATATTCAGTCCTGAATGTATGATTGTATTACGGTTGATTGAAAATTATTCAACCTCTTATTAATAATCAGAGTCGAATATATTATAATCACTACACGCATAATAAAATCAATGCTTGATTACAATTTTACAAAACAATGTACATTAATACTCATTTGCGTTACCTATATTCTAAATATTAAATGCACCTATGTAGTAAGTTTCATCTTTTGTGTTGTAAATTTCTTAACTTTTTTAACAGTGTATAACTCAGACAGAACTTGCATATTGTTGAAATGTATTGCAATATTACTGTAATATTTCTTGAATATTCCCGAATACTTGCAATGCGCTCGCAAACACGCAAAGGACGTTGCAAACATAGTATAATATTGCTGGTCAATATTTGTAAAATATCAGTTCGCAATATTAATTATTTATAACATATGTATCCTGCATATTGCATAGTTTTGTCCGAATATTTTAATACGTTTCAGGAATCATTTTTTTATTAGCAGCATTTTATTTAAAAAATGTTACGATAACCTTTTAAAATATTTGAAAAAAAATGATATGGAATCATTTCAAATGTTACAAAAATATTAAAAAGCAATCGCTTTTAATATGGAAAAAAAATGTTCCAATGAATATTTGCTAAATATTTTTTTAATAATAAAAAATAATCATTTTATAGGTACTGTTCTGAAATATTTCTGCCACCTATAAAAACTGTCTATGATTTCAGCAATATATCAGAAAGTTTTATTTATTGTATTGCCTTGAAATATTGTGCAATATTTGACATAAAGACATCAACAACATTGCTGTCGCAATGAAATATTGGAAATATTGTTGTAATGTTTTCGAAATATAGTGTGCTGTGTGGGGTGTTACTCTAATGAGAGCGGATCAGTATGTGAAACTTGGCGCCCCTCCATTACAAGAGCAGGGAATCGAACTGCGTGGAATTGGAGCAGGTAGTGGTAGGACTCTTAGTAAGTTTTGTGAAAACATTGTTGTTGACGACGAGTCATATGGTATTGATATACATGTAGTCTCGGACGATTTAATGCGACACGACCTCCTGGTTGGCGCGGATCTGCTAAATACTGTGAATGTAAATATTAAGGAGGGCAAAATTTTTATATCGAAGTCCGCAAATTACAATGTTACTGATCCAAGCTTGCCGGAAATATTTCAGATAAATTGTATTCAAGAGGTCCATAAAGTTGATATCTCATATGTCGAGGATGGTGAAATTAGACGTGTTCTGACAAGCATGATTAACGATTATAAAACGGTTGAAGTGCGAGACGTTGTCGTTAGAGTGAAACTAATTTTAAGAGATGACAAACCTGTATTTCTGCGACTTAGGCGATTGTCGTCGCTGGAAAAGGAGATTGTAAACAGAAAAATTGACGAATGGTTACTCGACGGTATTATACAGCCATAATTGTCTGAGAAAACCAGTCCGGTAGTGTTAGTGAAAAAAAAAACGGAGCGAATAAACTGTGCGTCGACTATCAGCAGCTTAATATTAGAATGAAAGCGGTCATGAATTTTGCGAGTTTAGGAAATATCAAACAGGTGCAGAGTTTTTTGGGCTTAACGGGATACTTCCGCAAATTTATACCGCAGTATTCTATGATAGCTCGACCTTTGACGGCGTTATTAAGAAAGGATGCTGAGTTTCGGTTCGAAGTAAAAGAAAAAGAGGCATTTAGTAGACTGAAGGAGACCTTAAGCGTAAAACCAGTATTGCGTTTATACAACCCGCAGACAGAAATGGAATTACATACAGACGCGTGTATGTACGGTTTCGGCGCCATTCTCCTACAGCGGAATAGAGAAGACGGCGCACTGCAGCCGGTATACTATGCAAGTGGCAAGACAACACCTGCGGAGGAATGTTTTACTGGCTATGAGCTCGAAGTTCTTTCTATCATTAAATCGCTGAGGAAGTTTAGAGTCTATCTTTTAGGTATACCGTTCAAGATCGTTACAGATTGTCAAGCGTTTATGATGACAATGCAAAAAAGAGATTTTTGCGTACGCGTTGCCCGATAGGCCCTCCTACTAGAGGAATTCCGCTATACTATTGAGCACCGTTCCGGCAAAAGTATGGCACACGTCGATGCACTAAGCCGTAATCCTCTTTCCTCTTGTTTGTTAATTGACGAAAGTGCGGCAGGTCTCGTTTCGCGATTAAGGAACGCACAACGCGAGGATTCCGACATAAAACGACTTCGCGATACCGCAAATGATAGAACTGTTGAGGGATTTGCTGTAAAGGGTGGACTGCGGTACAAGGAATTCGACGGCGATGAGATGCGTCTTGCGGTGCCGAAGAATATGCAGTCGCAAATCATTCGAAATACTCACGAAATCGGCCATTTCGCGATTGACAAGACGGAGGCGCTTTTAAGAAGATATTACTGGTTTAAGAAACACGGGAAACGGGAGGGCCTATTAAACCCCATCGCGAAGGGCGACACACCATTGACGGTATATCACAGTAGTATAAGTTGGGGAGTTCTGGACCAGGAGACGTGTAACCGACATATACCGACACTCCAGAACCTTCGAAGGTGGGTGTCCGTGCTAAGTTGCCGTCGTGAGCTCTACGTTTTCCGGAAGTGACGTCACCGAAACCCTCAATTCCAAGAATTTTTGCTCGATTCCGGGAATTTTGCACTCGATTCCGGGAATTACGCACGATCGAGAACCTTCTAGAACATTCTAGAATCTTCTAATACATTCTGGAAGCTTCGACGGTTCGTGTCCGTGCTAAGTCGGGAAGGATCACTCCCAGAGCCGGCGGTTCTCTCGCGCGACGTTTTGAGACAGCCCCTTGCCCCCCACCTCGGAAAGCCTTCCAGAAGCTTCGACGGACCCGTGCACGTTCGTGCAGATTTCGGACGTCTGCCCTCAGCCCGTTTGACCTCGAACGTTATTTCGCAAAATTGCGCAGCATCGCTGATGCAGTCCTGCAGGAATCTTCCAGAATGTGTGTCCCTAACTTCATCGCGCAGACTAGTGCGTAGCATCGGTGAATCAGAGAGAGAGAGAGA
>NW_014333063.1:12595-15457 GCF_000341935.2 Cephus cinctus | reverse complement strand
AGAGAGAGAGAGAGAGAGAGAGAGGGAGAGAGAGGGGGAGAGAGAGAGAGAGAGAGACGAGCGGCATCCCCTTTGAGCACAGTGCCGAAAAGCGGTTTCGACGACTTTTGCGTCGAGGTTGATTCCAGGAAAAACGATACCCTTCCCATGCAGGTTTCGGACTGCAGGCGACTCGACCTCGAAAGTCATCTCCCAGTGGTCGCGCGACAGCCTCCTCATCCCACTGAGAGGCTTCGAGAATCCCCCATCCCCCGATTCGTCAGCCTCCTCATCCCACTGAGAGGCTTCGAGAGTTTCCTATAAAAAGAGGAGCTGAACGTACCTTCGTTAGTTCGCTGCAACAATTTGGCTGATACCGAATACGCAGATCAAGAACATTCTAGAACCTTCTAGAACATTCTGGAAGCTTCGACGGTTAGAGTTTCCTATAAAAGGAGGAGCTGAACGTACCTTCGTTAGTTTGCTGCAACAATTTGGATGATACCGCATAAGAGGAAACAACGTGAGTTCGAGTACAGTTACTGTTAAGGAATATCACAGAAGTCAAACAGTTGATCGAAGCTAGAAGAGGTCGTAAAAATCTCTCAATAAGTTTGAAGAAATTGGATATTAATTGAACGCAATGGACTTCTCGACAATTAACAAAGTGGCTCGTTTGGACGCATTTCTTCCAACGAAAAAGTTGGCAGAATTAGAGATTCGAAAAGAATACAAAATTAGTTGTATTCGGAAAATTCAAACAAAATACGGAACGAGAGTAATCGTCGACATTGAAAACAGCTTCTCGACATTTCTACCAGCGAGGGTGTCTAAAGTCTTGAAAGACGATAACAATTTGTTCCAAAACATGGTGCGTGCTGCCGACGAAGATCGACTCCTCATGCGCTGTCTCGGTGGGCAGTATAATCAGATTGAATTTCAATGTTTGTAATCGTGCTCTTAATACTATGTATACGTGTTAAATAAATATATACAACTTGTTATTATATCTTATGTCTTTATTCACAATCAAAAAATACATTCCAACAACAACCAATTCCTTAATAATTTAACGTTTTCCATCGAACATTGGAAATGGGAGGCATGATGATGCGAACAGCGAGTGAGTAAGTTCTTTCGCAGATTTTGCAGCGAAGGGCATCCCAGATCTCCCAGATCCGCGATGTGTTCGGTTCGTTCAATGAAAGCTCCCAACCAAACTTTCTTCTCCAATCCTTTTACATAGATCTTAGATGCATTTTGCAGAATAACTCGAAGAATGTTTCTAGCTTGATTGTAAGCAATGTCCCCAGCGCTCCAGGATATACCATGAAAATTGCGCTCCAACCATAAATTTATACTTTTATATTTAGCCGGTAGATGCTTCCATGGACAAGGCGGTTGAAACAGGAACGTTGCAGGTTCGGAGAAATTGTTGTCGACTCCAATCACGGATAGCTCCTTCAGGACGAACTCGTTCGAGGGTTTCTTGAAACCTTGTACGTCCACGATAAATTCCATTTTTTTATGAACTGCACAGGGGCCACGATTAAAGCGTCTTTATACCAATTTCTTCACGCCACTACTGATCGGGTTGTATTTCACTATACGATCGTGCAGGATCAGGCAGAATGCCGATGTATCGGCAGGGAAATTGTCTTGCGCTTCGAATTCCAGACGAATATCGACGGGTCCGAGTTTGAGTGACTCGTTTTGTTTGGAGCAATCGATAACGATCAATGGAGCGTACTCGAGAAATTCATTCTTCTTAAGCAAAGGCTCGGGATCTTTGCCATAGTACGTAGCTTGAAAGTTTACATACATCTCGTAGAGCAGGGCAAACTGATTATGATCAATGTCAAGATTCAGATTTCCATAGGGATAACATTGCGAATTCAAAAGGAGCTTAACGTCTCTGATGTTGCAGTGGTCAAAGTGACTAGCGTTCTTATTTTTCTTATTCTTTCTGCCCGTCTGAAAACCCAGTATCACGTATCGTGGTTTCTCCAACTGAGTCGACGTCTTGACGGTTCACACGTGTTTCGAAGTGGTGGGGAGTAGAGGGTACTCGTACTGCTCCCAGGTACGGAAGCTCAGGGAGATGGGTGCATCCCTCTCGATGAATTTCAGCAGTTGTATTTTTCGTCGATCCGACACCTTTACGTACGGTATCAACCGTTCCAATTTGTGAATTACGACTTTGCATTCTTCCGCAGCAGTTTGCACTATTGCATTGACATCGCTCTTTGCTCTCGTCAGAATCAACTCGTGTTTAGCGTTAACGATGATCTTGCGATAATCTTCAGCGAAACCCAGTATCATACTCAGCGGAATGGATACGTCGAAGTAACCATCCGCATTGGTCAACTTCTCCCGTTCTCTGACGTCGAGCCAACCGGCGTTCTCCATCAAGGATCGTTGGCCGGGACTCAGGGAAACATATCCCTTCATGAGACTCGTGAGACCGACGTTCTTGTTTCGATCGATCTCTATAGCATTCATTTCGTAGCGAATCTCCTCGAAGAGATGGCAAATGGCATTGTTTACCAGAGTCGTGCTCGCAGTCGCTGTGGACCCGTCTTCCTTGACCAGCTTTCCATACACGTGCAGCGAACTTTTGCTCGGTAGTAAGCATAGGTCTTGATGTTGAACGGAGATTCGAACCTCGTCGCTGTTGTTGAACGTTGACGAGACGTAAGGTTGATGCGCATGCGTTTCATAGTGTACTATAGATTCATCGAAGACGATCGGTGTCTGAATGTTCAGCGTTTCTTCCGCCATGGTATGCGGCAGACGAAAAGAATGCAACAGAACGAACGCTTTACTTTCCTCTCGCGACCTTGAATCCTAGATTTTCCAGAAACAAGACGTTTCGACGTGTTA
>NW_014333063.1:10086-12497 GCF_000341935.2 Cephus cinctus | reverse complement strand
TAACCATTGACGATTTTTCTATTATAGACGATACCCATTATCGCATGGATCTGACGTGCAGCCTGATCGTTATGACTTCTCCTTGAAAATTCACCAGATCCCCGTCTTGATCGACTATTCGCAGCTGCAGGTGATCTATCGTCTTGGTAGCGATCGGTAGATAAATGACGTGTGATGGCACCTCTATGATCTTGTATCCGGATGGCACGACCGGAAAGAATTGGTGTATGGTGTGCACTTTACGTTCGTTGGTGTAAGCGCCAGTAGTGACGTTGTCGTTCACGGCTTTGGCTATACCTGCAGCACCGCCGGCCAACGCTCCAGCGGCACTGAGACCCGCAAACACGGGGACGAGAAACGGCAGGAAGCCTCCGACTTTGGACGGTACGGGTAGAATGCGCGGTGTTCGCACGTTGCGCTTTCCACCTGCTCGTTTGACGGCAGCTTGTGCACCCTTGAGAGCAGATCTGATAGCTACTCCTGCATCGTTGCTAGGAATCATCGATCGTTTGGCTTCCTCGATGACTTTCCTCAGCGTTACAGACCTTTTGGCTTCTTCTTCTTCTTCTTCTTGAGTTCCATACCCAGTTTTGACTTGGCACCCATTACGTTCGCTACAGACCAGGCCGGTTGCACTTAATTTCGCTGCACAACGTATTATTGTTAGGTTTAATCTGAATAACGATGCTTCCAGGCCGCCGCCTTCTCGGCGAGAGTCGCGTCTTTAGCGAAAACGCGCTTCCAAGCTTTGTCGGCCAGTACCCTATCCGCAGCCCCTCTGTGTTCGAGACTCTCTCGATTCTTCGAGTAGGCGATGTCGTGCTCTTTGCAGGCTGCGTCCAGGGGGTTGATGCCCGGATCGCCTCGCGCGAGTCTCTTTGCTAGTTTCGTACCGGGCCCGCAGTACTGATAACCGGGTATATGTAACTCAACGGGTAGACTGTTGATGATCCTGTTGACTAGTCCTCTGCCACGATGAGATTTTTTCTTCCCAATGCGTTTACGCTTAGAATGCACGATCATGTCCCTGCGGTGAAACAGTTCCAACTGAACATTGATCCTTATAAACTAGTCATTTATAGTTTCCACGTTAGTTACATGCAAAAGTATCGTACTGCTGATATCGCTCGTAATTGTACTTTACACCACCAACACCGAGATATCGGATAAGATCCCACGATGAGATTTTTTCTTCCCAATGCGTTTACGCTTAGAATGCACGATCATGTCCCTGCGGTGAAACAGTTCCGACTGAACACTGATCCTTATAAACTAGTCATTTATAGTTTCCACGTTAGTCAAGGTCGAGGTGAGGTTCGAGAAACAGTCCGTCAGGCTACCTGTAACGAACTTTGACAAAATCGTGCGAGTAAAGGAGAAGAAGGAGGTCAAGCGACACGGCAAATTACTGCCAGGCAGTATACGTGCAGTGTTTTGCAGACCATCCAATTGCGGTAAGACGAACGCACTGCTCGCTCTCATAACCCATCCCAACGGATTAAGATTCGAAAACGTCTACGTATACTCGAAATCGCTTGATCAGCCAAAGTACAAGTTTTTAGAACGTTTACTCGCATCCGTGGACGGCGTCGAGTACTTTCCCTTTACGGAACACGAACAAGTGCTGCCACCGAACGAGGCACGTCGAAACTCGATAATTATTTACGACGACATTGCCTGTGAGAAACAAGATGACATTAGAGCCTTCTTCAGCATGGGACGGCACAGGGACGTTGACTGTTTCTATCTCTGTCAAACGTACGCTCGCATTCCCAAACATCTGGTACGGGACAATGCTAATCTGCTCGTGCTCTTTAAGCAGGATGAAATGAATCTCAGGCATGTTTACGATGACCATGTAAACACTGATATGACTTACGCACGGTTTAAAGACCTGTGTTCGGCATGCTGGAACGGTGATAAGTATGGGTTTCTCGTGATCGACAAGGACAGCGACCTCGATGGAGGTAGATACAGAAAAGAAGTCGATTGCTTCGTGAGCATAAATGAGTGATCAGTGAAAAAAGTGAATAGAGTAACGTTTTGGATTCGGCAGCGAAAACATGCAACGCGGAAAATTTCGGGAGCAAAAAGACATTTTAGGCCAAATCGCTAAAGCCAGCGATGCGATTCGCAAAAAGCATAGAATGCTAAAATTGGGTAGAGAGAAAGTCGAACAGACGATGAGTGAGGTTTTGAAACCGGTAGTGACTCCACTGCATAAACTAGTGACTGCATTTCGGCCTTAGCGTAACCTTATCAAGGACGAGATTAAGGATAAAGTAAAGCAAGACGTAGAAGCGGATGATACGTTTAGATCGGCAGATGAATCCTTCAAGTCGCTAAAGAATGATTCTTTCGAAGAAGAAGAGGAAGAAAAGGAAGAAGGTAAACATGATGACGAAGATGAA